>NC_134493.1:36560176-36675354 GCF_040206685.1 Ascaphus truei | reverse complement strand
GAGCCAGCTGTGCTGAAGTAGGGATATCCTGAAAACCTGGCCTGTTTGCAGCCCTCGAGGACTGGAGTTGTGCAGGCCTGATCTAGATGATACACAAATCCCGTGGTTTTGATGTGATAGCTGTAGGAGACCCCAAATGCTTCTTCCCTGACACTGCAGTAAACCGCGGCTGGAGATAACGCTGGTGAAACACAACTTCCCCTCGCTTCACAAGATGTACTTATTGTTAAAGAACCTTTACATAACCTGTACATTTCTATAACTAGCTGGGTGCATTTTCTCAAGAAACTATCCAATTTCATTTTATTTCCCCGTGCTGGATTTGCAATCCCTGCCCTGGAAGCAAATGCCAGCGCACAGACTGATTATTCTTTGAGCAAAAACGTTTTTTTTTCTTGTGAACAACTGGGACCTTCTATAATGAGTTTTGCGCTATGTCTTTGTATATTTAAATGATGTGCTAACAAGACCTTCTGTTTGTGCGATCCATGGGTTTCTGCTCTACTGAGGCTGCCAGACACCGCTCAGAAATTTCCTTTAGGCTGCTAGACACAGCTCAGAACTATCTTTAGGCTGCTGGACACAGCTCAGAACTTTCTTTAGGCTGCTGGACACAGCTCAGAACTTTCTTTAGGCTGCTGGACACAGCTTAGAACTTTCTTTAGGCTGCTGGACACAGCTCAGAACTTTCCTTTAAGCTGCTGGACACAGCTCAGAACTTTCCTTTAGGCTGCTGGACACAGCTCAGAACTTTCCTTTCGGCTGCTGGACACAGCTCGGAGCTTTCTTTAGGCCACTAGATACAGCTCAGAACTTTCTTTAGGCAACTGGACACCGTTCATAACTTTCTTTAGGCCACTAGATACAGCTCAGAACTTTCTTTAGGCCACTAGATACAGCTCAGAACTTTCTTTAGGCTGCCAGACACAGCTTAGAGATCTCTGTTAGCTAACACATTGCTCTAGGTTGCTAGACCCAGCTCACAACTGTCTCTATGCTCACAGACACAATGCACATACTGTATACCCTGGGAAGTATGCCACAGCTCAAAGCTCTCTAGTATGTCAGACACAGCTATATGTTGGATGGAGGTCATCTCCTAACTCTCTAGGCTACGGTACAGCTGTGGGCTCTCCTGGAGCTATGTGATTACTGCTTTTCCTGGGGTGCTAAACTCCGCTCTCTGAGATGCTATACACAGCTATAAAATATGCCTGGGCTGTCTGACACAGATGAAGCCCTATCAGGGCTGTCTGACACAGATGAAGCCCTATCAGGGTTGGCTGATACAGCTGGTTAAGCTGCCAGTTCTGAGGTCCTCAGCATACCTAGCTGCTGCAAAGTTGAAATATATCAAAGCACAAACTTATAAGTGAGAGGAGCCCCGGCCGCTGCCGAAATCTAATCACAACCCGCTATTGATTTTCTCATTATGTCTCTGATCAGAATTATTGATCTCTTTGGAGGGCAGTCTATTAATTACAATCCAGATGGATCTGTTTCTTTAGCTGTAATTTTGCTGCTCTGACCAGTTCTGCTCCCTAACTATTGAGCTCAGGGCCGGATTTAATATACAGTACTCCGAAGTGGTCAATAGCCCTGTTATCGGCCTAAAACTCCCATTAAAGTCGCAGCAAGTCCCCACTGACACTGTTTTCTGATGCTAAGAAAAGGGGAAATATGGGCTCTCCCAGACATGTTAGTTATCAGATATGGGTCAACTAACCATTTCTGTTCAAACCTCACTTTTGGAAGGCTTTTTAATCATACGTATTAGGTGATGTCTGCCTGACTAATCCTATAATCGCCCTACATAACAAGCATACAGTATGGGGCATCATTGGGGAAAATAGCCTGATGCTTTTTACTAGTCTTTCAGATACAATGCGACAACAGTGGTATCAATGGGATTTTTAACATGTTGGTTGCGTTTATTTGCCCTAGTTTAGAAGACACGGATAAATGCCCCTCTAAGAGCTGATTATAAGGCAAAGAGGGTATTTGGGTCCCTGATGCATAACTCCTGTATCCCTCTCTGCTTATCTCACCTGCTTCACTTCACTCTCCCATGTAATCTCCTTATTTGTGAGTCATTTTGGTTGTTTCTTCAATTATCCCCGAACAAATCCTCACAGATCCCTCCTAATAGCTCCACAGTATAGAGACCAGGGATGCAGCTCTCTAATGGAACCTGGGGTGTTATGCAGAGGTGAAGCAACTGCTGAGACTGTATGTCCTTTAGTGGTTCATATCTATCAAAGTCACAGCACGGGCAGCATTTGTGCTATCTTTGCATTGCTTCTAACTAGCCGCCATCCATTATGGTAAGTCATTTGGGTTTTAAATGTGATTTTAAGCAGAGTCAGATTAGCCTGCAAGTGATTTTAGCATTTTGAAACCTCCATAAAATGACAGAAGTGGGGTATAAAAGAAATGACGCCGTAAGCGCTCTTTAGCCCATGTTTAGCAGCCAAGAGCTGATGGATGATACGCTGCAAAACATTTTAACCCCTTCGTCGCCAGATAGGCCAGCAACGCATTGCAAAGCAAGGCGACCCAGAACATCCAGGCATGACCTACACGGAAGTTCTGAGCATCTAAGGTCACTGGGTCAACAGAAATTCCATATCATTACTATGAAATGATTAGAGGTGGGGCTGAAATACTGACTGGGAGGGATGCTATTTACACCCCCATCATTTCTTTATTTAAATTAGAAATAATATTTTTCTGTGGTGAGTTCTGGTACCTTTTCCACTACAAAGAAAATACACACACACACACACACACACACACACACACACACACACACACACACACACACACACACACACACACACACACACACACACACACACACACACACACACACACACACACACACACACACACCACACACATAATAATAACTAATATATATACATAGATAAATTAAAGAAAACATTCAGTTTAAAAGAAGTGGGGAGAGGGAATGAACAATGCAGAAATAATGTAGTTCAGAAATAAGAGTTTCTCCTGCCCTAATACCCCTTGGTGTGTTGGGGGGGGGGGGGAGGAGGGGGGTCTTACCTGTACCAGTCCAGACCTCTCTCATAGTTCCTATCAAAGAAGTGGGGTTCGGTCCCCATGGCTCGGACTTCGGGGTGCACCCTAATAAATTCCAGCACCGCCCTGGTGCCCCCCTTCTTGACTCCCACAATGATAGCTTGTGGGAGCCTCTTGTGTCCGTATCTGGGGGTCGCCGTGCTGTTTCCGGGGGGCTGCGAGTGCTGCTCTGTGAGTTTTGGGGGGTTCCACGTTACCTGGGGGGGCTCAGTGTTGTTGTTACCCCTCCAGCCCTGCCCGGTATGTGGCAGATCGGTGCTGCTCGGGGTGTGGGTGGCACCGGGGTGGGGGCACAGAGGGGGCTTCTGTAGGAGTTTCTTGCCCCCCACACCTGGGGGGAGAGGGCAGCTGAGCTGCTGGTATCCCCGGCTGTGCATGTTGGAGTGGCTGCGGAGGATGAGGTTGTAGCAGAGCAGGGTGCAGGATAAGCAGAGGGTGCAGAGGAAGAGGTATCTCCGGGCCCTGCGGGGGCTCAGTCTATGTGCCATGGCACCATGCACAGGGGCCACATTGTGGCCCCCCGGGCTCCTGCATGTGTGACTGTCCCGGGGTGAAGCTGCACACAGAGCTCGGCACTGCTGCCTGGCACACCCCCTGCCTGAGATCAGCTGGAGAGGGAGGGGTTTCGGGAGCCCCCCCTCCCTCTCTCCCCCTCCCTCTCTCTCCCCTCAGCCCCCCTCCCTCTCTCCCCTCAGCCCCCCTCCCTCTCTCCCCTCAGCCCCCCTCCCTCTCTCCCCTCAGCCCCCCTCTCTCTTTCCCCTCAGCCCCCCTCTCTCTTTCCCCTCAGCCCCCCTCCCTCTCTCCCCTCAGCCCCCCTCTCTCTCTCCATTCAGCCCCCTCCCTCTCTCCCCCCAGCCCCCCTCGCTCTCTCCATTCAGCCCCCTCCCTCTCTCCCCCATCCCTCTCCCCTCACCCCCTCCCTCTCTCCCCTCACCCCCTCCCTCTCCCCCCTCTCCCCCCCTCCCTCCCCCTCTCTCCCCTCTCCCCCCCTCCCTCTCGCCCCCCTCCCTCTCTCCCCTCTCCCCCCTCCCTCTCTCCCTCTCTCCCTCTCTCTCCCTCTCCCCCCTCCCTCCCCCCTCCCTCTCTCCCCTCACCCCCTCCCTCTCTCCCCTCTCCCCCCTCCCTCTCTCCCCTCCCTCTCTCCCCTCTCCCTCTCTCCCCTCTCCCCCCTCCCTCTCTCCCCTCAGCCCCCTCCCTCTCTCTCTCCCCCCCCTCCCCCTCTTCCCCCCTCTCCCCCCTCTCCCCCCCTCCCCCCTCTCCCCCTCCCCCCCTCCCCCCTCTCCCCTCCCCCCCTCCCCCCTCTCCCCCCCTCCCCCCCCTCCCCCCCCTCCCCCCTCCCCCCTCTTCCCCCCCTCCCCCCCTCCCCCTCCCCCTCTTCCCCCCTCCCCCCTCCCCCTCTTCCCCCCCCTCCCCCCTCCCCCTCTTCCCCCCCTCCCCCTCCCCCTCTTCCCCCCCTCCCCCCTCCCCCCTCCCCCTCTTCCCCCCCTCCCCCCTCCCCCCTCCCCCTCTTCCCCCCCTCCCCCCCTCCCCCCTCCCCCTCTTCCCCCCCTCCCCCCTCCCCCCTCCCCCTCTTCCCCCCTCCCCCTCTTCCCCCCCTCCCCCTCTCTCCCCCCTCCCCCCTCCCCCCTCCCCCTCTTCCCCCCCTCCCCCTCTTCCCCCCCTCCCCCCTCCCCCTCTTCCCCCCCTCCCCCCTCCCCCTCTTCCCCCCCTCCCCCTCTTCCCCCCTCCCCCTCTTCCCCCCCTCCCCCCTCCCCCTCTTCCCCCCTCCCCCTCTTCCCCCCCTCCCCCTCTTCCCCCCCTCCCCCTCTTCCCCCCCTCCCCCCTCCCCCTCTTCCCCCCCCTCCCCCCCTCCCCCTCTTCCCCCCCCTCCCCCTCTTCCCCCATCCCCTCTCCCCCTCTTCCCCCATCCCCTCTCCCCCTCTCACCTCAGCCCCCTCCCTCTCTCCATTCAGCCCCCCTCCCTCTCTCCATTCAGCCCCCCTCCCTCTCTCCCCTCCTCCCTCTCTCCCCTCAGCCCCGTCCCTCTCCACTCAGCCCCTCCCCTCTCTCCATTTAGCCCCCCTCCCTCTCTCCCCTCAGCCCCCTTTTCTCCCCTACCCTTTTCTCCTCTCAGCCCCCCCTCTCTCCCCTCAGCCCCCCCCTCTCTCCCCTCAGCCCCCCCCTCTCTCCCCTCAGCCCCCCCTCTCTCCCCTCAGCCCCCCCTCTCTCCCCCTCAGCCCCCCCTTTCTCCCCTCAGCACCCCCCCTCTCTCCCCAGTGCCACACCAGCCCTGCAGAGCATTTCTCTGCCCTGGAAGTGCGCACTGAAAGTGTTCATTTGACTTTATTGCTTTTGCAAGAAAATACATGTTGTTACTCCATAGAATGAAGCCAAACTAGGGCTCGGGCCCCGCATGCTTAACCCTTTCACTGCCAGGCATGCATGTGAAGTAAGTGACCCTATGCAGTAACTGGCAGGGTGCAGATAAGTTATCAGCTGACAGATGCAAGTCCTAGCTCTGACGTCAGCATCCTAACAGACTCAGTAATCTTACCTTTTTTTTGCTTCACTCCCAATTTTCTCTCTCTCTCCTCTCTTTTCTCTCTACTCTCTCTCTCCTCTTTCTCCTCTCTCTCTCACCTCTCTCACCTCTCTCACCTCTCTCACCTCTCTCACCTCTCTCTCTTCTCTCTCCTCTCTCTCCTCTCTCTTCACTCTCGCCCCTCCCCTCATAGTTACATAGTAGATGAGGTTGAAAAAAGACGTTCGTCCATCAAGTTCAACCTATGCTAAATTTAGACAACAGATACTTTATCCTATATCTATACCTACTTATTGATCCAGAAAACCCCCAGTGTCATATCATCCAATGATATCTCATAAGGGGGAAAATAAATTCCTTCCTGACTCCCAAGAATTGGCAATCGGATTAATCCCTGGATCAACATCCTTCTCATATTTACTTATTTGGTATATCCCTGTAAACCTTTCCTTTCTAAAAAAGATGTCCAACCTTTTTTTTGAACACATCTATTGTATCTGCCATCACAGTCTCCATAGGTAATGAATTCTACATTTTAACTGCCCTTATTGTAAAGAACCCTTTCCTTTGTTGCTGGTGAAATCTCCTTTCCTCCAACCTAAAGGGATGCACCCGAGTCATTTGTACTACCCACCCCCCACTTTCCCCTTACTCCCCACCCCTCCCACACTGCAAAGCAATGGGCTTAAGTCTCCACAAAAGCATTTTTTGAACCCTATTTTTCTCCCTTTGTACGTACAGCATATATTTATTTTTATAGCGCCATCCAGGTACTGTACATAGCGCTACACACACAGTAATACACGGCACACAATAATATCACATAATGGGAATAAGCGCTTCACACATAAAACTAGGACAGAGTCCCTGCCCCAAAGAGCTTACAATCTAAGTGGTAAGCGGGGAGAACTTACAGAGACAGTAGGAGGGTGTTCTGGTAAGTGCGTCTCCAAGGGGCCAAGGATGATGTATGGGACGTGTACAGTGGCGGATTTAGAAAACTTCCGCCCTTAGGCACTTACCTAGTACCGCGCTCCTCCGCGCCGCTCTCCTTCAGCGTTAAATGATTCTGCGATGTCACACGGCACCTCATTGTCAAGGTAACATAATGGCAACGAGACGCTGTGTGACATCACAAGAAATCAGTGGGGAAGAGAGCGAGCCTCTGTATATGGGAGAAAAAAGGGAAATTTGTCACCCCAAAATTTTGCTGCCTTAAGCCCGGGCTTAACGGACCTAATGGGAAATTCCGCCACTGGACGTATAGTATCAGCCATGGAGCCGCCCGTATGCTTCGTTAAAGAGGTGAGTATTAAGAAAGGTCTTAAAGGAGAGGGTGCCAGTCGGGTATTGAAGAGAAGGGCATTCCAGGGGTGTGAGGCAGTCACTGAGAAAGGTTTTAGGCAGGAGAGGGCTTTAGATACAAAAGGTTTCTGCTGCGTTAGTTCTAAAAATAAAACCAGATATCCTTTTATTTTCAAATCCAGTTCTATTTTTAAAAATATATATGGAAGTCTAATGTGCTCAGTAAGATTAAAGTAGTGATTATTGGGTACTGGCTGCCTAGCAACATCTCGTTCCTCCCATCACATGAAAGTGTATGCGGAAGATAGAACAGACCTGAGATTAGAGACAAGGAGGGGAGAACAGGGGGGATCCTGTCAAGAGTCCCTTATTTCTAGGCACTTGGTAGGTTGGGACACCTCTTGTTAGTCCCACATGAAAGTAATATAGTTGTTTTGATAAATAAGCTTTTCAAAACTGCAAATGTATCTTCTTCTATCCTATACAGAGATAAAGAGACCTTGTACAGTCTCCAAGGCGCAGGTGGGAAAGTGATGAACGTTCAGCAGCCTGTGAAGTGTAGAGTTCGGTAGATGGACATGTCTGGGAAAGACCTTTTTCACTGTGCCAATCTCAGGCATGGATCTGAGTAGGGAGTTTTATTTTGAAGGCTGGACATTTCCTACAATACCTGGGAGAGATACCCGGGTAGCTGGAGGAGGGGGGGCGGGTGGGGGGGGGGGGGTTACCCGGGTAGCTACCTTAATCTCTCTTTGTTAAACTCTTGTTTTAACAACATATAATCCAGATTAAATTTGAATATCCAAGTAATCTCAACTATTATCTCCTTTTTGCGGGATCTTCCTTCCCCACAGGATATATCTGTTTTGACCCTGCGATAATAGGCCTTGTTTCCTCTGGTATATATTTTAAAATTGGTGCTTATTTTTTCTGCAGATTTGACACCTAGTGGATCCCCATTATATATTAGATCTCTTCCATCAAAATCTATCAAGTTATATATTTCCTTTTGTTGATCTCTGATTGAGGATGGGGGGATTTATCTAACCATTTGTTCATTCCTACCTTCTTCGTTAGTACAAGTATAGAGTTGAGTGCCTTTGGTATTTTCTTATCTCTTCCTTTGTATATAGTAAGGTCCCCTAAAAATCATGGCATTTTGCGGCAGTGGGATGCCTTGATGACAATATTAGAGGTGGAAATAGAGATTTACACCAACTACGCCGGGAACAGTATTGGATTTTCAAATTAAAAACTAAGCACCCTATGGGGTTTAATGACGTGATAGATATCACACCATTTTTGAAAAAATAATATATACAGTGGCATATTTATGGGTTTCTCTGATGCACCAGAAAGAGAGGTGCATGCATTTTACTGTTCCTCTCTCTTTTCCTTCAGATGGTGCGATTCCCAACTCAGGAGACGCACCCGTTTGAAGGAATTTTTATTTAGTGTTCGGGTTTTATTAGCCAACAGCATTTTCTGTCTTTTAGTTTTTTAGCACGTTAGGGTTGATAAATAAAATGTAGTTATTCACATGCTTCTTTTCACTGGCCCGGAGACTGAGGACACATTTTTTTCAGTTCTGAATTTCTTTATCCCAGCACAGGGCAGGTGATTTTATCTGAGATGTCACACAGACATACATAGGATGTCATGATCTGTGTGTATTTTGATTAATTTGTTTAACTCTATGCATATCATGTATATCTTTGTACACATGTAAGGACTGCAGTGTTCTGCACTACTGAGGTGTAACATTTGAATAAAAAAAAGTAATATATTTATAGTAATTATTTATTCATTTTAATAAGGGAGTTGGACTTGTAGTACACAAGTCCTTGAGTATACATTGATCTCCACATTTATTATAATCATAATGTTTGTAAATGATTTGTTGGTATATGATTTTCTATAAACAGCTTTTCTTAGTAGTGCAGTCACTGCAGTTCAGTTTGAATACTCAATGTTATGTGATTAGCCACAGCTTTGTAAATCAGGACTTTTAGGTCTAAGGGTGGGTTATAAATATCAGTGCCCCCACGACAGTGACGTCATCCCCTGATGAAGCACTCCCCATGCGAAACGCGTTGAGGTCGTCACTAACCAAGCAACCACGTCATCACGCACATTGGTGGTGGAACCCCCTGATCCTGACACGCTGTAAGCGGCGCAGCTGTTGGAGGAGTTAGCGAGGCTTCCCTCGTTTGGCGTCCATACAGGCGGCTGCATGCAGGACGTGCTCTGTGGCTGAGCAGCTGTTGAGCGTCTTACCACATCTCCTTGTAACCTGTGTGCTGCGAGCTGTTGACCGAGCGGGACTCACGGCGGTGAGTCCCTGATATTGTCATCGTCGGTCGGTGTAGCTCTCACTCTGGACTGTGAGGAGCTTGCTTTTATCTACTATTCATGTGAGTCAGTTATGTATGTTTGTGTATTTTAAAATACACTTATTTTGCCATTGATTCTGGTGCACCGTGCCTATATATATATGTGTAGCCATGCTGTAAAATGGCTGCAGTCATCTCTCCTGCTGACAGTAAGGCCTGGTAAGTTATGGGCATGCCAGCAGTAATTATGGAGGTTTGCCCTCACACCCTGGTGAGGTGCCCTATGTATGGATGGGAGTGGTCACATGCTCTGAATCCATAATTAGTGATGTCAGAGATGTGTCAGCCCCCAGAGGATACATAAAGCACAGCACTGATCAAAAGTTAGGTAATAGGTTCTTCCCAGTTCTGGAAGGAGTGAAGAGTGATTATGTTATAAGTTGCTGATTAAGAGTCTGTGACCAGGGACCTGGCACAGGGTAGATATCCCTGCGGGGATAGGGAATCCCTACATTAGGAGGACTATACCTTTCAGAGGGAAGCAGCTGAACAATTATGTGTGGCTAAATACACCCATTGTGGAGGGCAGCTAGCCCACATCCATCAATAAAGATGTTCCTGATTAAAGACACTCTCGTGTGTAAGCGTGGAGTTATTGCACAGAGAGGAGCACCACGGAAGAGTTCCTCACCAGGACCATCCACAAGCTCATGCTGGGATCCTGATGAGGTGGAGGCGCTGCACTGGATCTAGGTAGGACTCAAATACACTACCTCAGCTGCCTGTCTGGGTTGGCAATCCCCACACAACATCATGCGGGAGACTCAGGAGTCCTGTTGCCAACAGGTGCACCACCAGACATCACACTGTAATGGGGACTGGTTAGACCACAGGGGCCAATATGAGATTGGGTGGGTCAGGCCAGTCCAGAAAACCCGTTACATTTGGAGGCGCTGCTGAGATGAACCTGTCAATAGGACAGGCTTTTGCTAGGTCACTTGGAAACAGGGAGAGTGTCTGCTGCCACTTTGTGCTGCGTTGGGACGGACCTAGGGGTAGTCAGGGGGCTGATGGAGTTTGTCAGTTCGCAGGGACGACCTAGGGGCCTGAAAGGAGTTGGGGGTTTGGAGCCGGGCTATAGCTGTCCTAGTCACCTTGAGGCAGTGCTAGTTGGTAGGATACCTAAAGGGATAGCCTGTTAACGTGGTCAGGAATCCTGGAGAGGGTCTGCGCTAGGCTGACCAAGATAGGTAGACGCCCAAGTACTGCATGGAAGCCCCAGAGTACTCTAGCCCATTCCAGACCACTTACCGTAGGGAGCACAGACTGGGAGGAAGGAGATACAGCAGACACTGAGAGAGTGAGCCTAGCCTGAGGTAGTGCATACACGAGTCCAGCCTAAATTAGGTACACATGGTGGTGTATCAGGGAAATCTTTATTGTGCCGGTGTGGTGGCTGCCCCGCAGAGAGGAGCCCCATGTACAATACTATTAAGTACAGCGAGAAAATGGCGACCGCAAGAATGGAGGATCCGCACGGTGTGGATAGTCCAAATTGGCGACCGGAGGCTGATGGGAAGAGCACACCTGGCATGCGCCCCACTGAAGAACAAGCTGTTATCGATATGTCTGTCACGAGCCTGCTATGGAGTGGAGTGAGAGCTGTGGCCGCCCCGTTTTGATCCTGCCTAGGGCACCGAGGCGCTACCCTGGAGGACTGTGTTGAGGACATTGTTATAACAGGAGGAGAACACAGTGAGAGTGACTGTCAGTCGGCATACAAACAGATGAACGCTACCTCATTCATTGACCAGACTGACAGTGCGACCCAAAATGGCGGCTCCCGCTTCCCTGGGAGACCGCGTGGGCCGATTGCAGAAAATTCTGCAAATGCAAAATTTGCAAGGAATTGGCCAGAAGCGGCGCCAACAGGAGAGCCCCGCCCTGATGGGGGGTATGGCGCGAAAGCTGCGGCCGCGCCTTCATGGACAGTGACTCACAGCCCCAGTGCTGAGCCAACCGATTAGCCTGTGGGACCCTCCCCTAATCTCAACCAGGGGGAGTGGTTTCCAACTATGCCCTGTGGGTATGAATTCCGCGGAGCAAAGCGCTGGTGAGGCGACAGCGCTGCTACCAAAAGTAGTCCCTGCAGCTGGAGTTGTGTACGGAAAGGAAGGGTACTTTGCACGCAAGGCAGCTGCAAGAAATCGACTGGGATTGGCGCCAAAGGAAGAACCCCACCCAGTGGGGGATAAGAGCGCGAAAGCTGCGGCCGCGCCCTCTAGGACTGAAAGAGGGGCGGCCTCAATTAAAGGACATCCTATCCCATTGTGGGACCCGCCCATAATCGCTACTCTTGGGGGCGGATTCCAATTGTGTCAGAGAAAGGCGGAGCTGAACCAAGGAGTGGCTGACAATCCAACCCCTGTTGATCACTCACGCGGAACCAGCTTCCAGAACAGACCATTGTTGAAAGTGGCTCCCACCAGGACAATGGCCTGCTCCCCAGACGTGAATAAGATGGTGTCCACTCAGCCCTATGCAGTACCAGGGGGGTACTGGTGATACGCATAGCGGGCACTGAGACAGTGGAGGGCCTCTGCCTGCAATGCAGACTGCCCGGCGGTACCATGGGTACAGCGGCGCGCTGTCCACAGTGTGGCACGCAGTACCTGTGGCCTATGCCCACATTTGTGCCAATCCAGGCAAATGACCCAACGGGGGATACGGCTAGGCTGTCCGCCGAGTCCCCCAGTGCACTATGGACCAAGGGTGCAGATCCCGGAGAATGGGAATCGGAGCCGGTTAATACGGCTGGGTCCGAAGAGCATGGAGTGATCGGTCAAGCGACTGACCGGGAGAAGAGAAGGCGATCGCCACGATCGGCGACCCTAAGTACCCTTAACGTGGATTCCTCGGACGAGGGACCCAAAGAACTATCTAGTACCCTGGTCTGGCCGGTGGCGGTGTCCTGTGGAGGAGATGGGGTGAAAAGGCCACTTACCGGGAGTGACAGCGGGAGGAGTCGAGCTTCGCCGGTGGAGCAGAGACCTGAGAGGCAGAGCCCTTCCATTCCAGGGACCGGCGGGTCCAGTGGCAACCGGCGATCCACGCACACCCTGCGGACTGGTAAGAATAGTCCCTGTTCTTGCCAGGCTCCGGTGCTGACGCTAGAGGAGGAAAGGCTGTGCCAGGCCAAGACGGCGCACGTGGCCGTAGGTGGACTTCCGGATATCATCGTGGAGGAAGAGATCCCGCATGGTGGTCCATCCCAAGATGGCGGCGTATCCGAATCCGGCGATGACGTCGTTTCCGGCGGAGGTGGCGGAGCAAGCGGAAGTCGAGTACACGCGTCTCAGCGATCGGGCAGAGGTTCCCGATCACCCCGGAAGACAAAGTGCTGGCAGGCCGAGAGGCGGAGCGAGAAGGGTGAGGATCAGCCAGCGGAGCCCCCGCTCAGTGGTACGGGACAGTCCGATAACGGAGAGCGGGTCAGAACCCCGCGGTTGCCAACCGCCTACCCCTATGCCCAACCCCACGCCCTAGATAATGCCCCTGCCCCAGTCACCTGTTCCCGGGGATCCTCGTCCAGTTTGGGGGTGTCGGAAGGGTCCTTGGGGGTTGGTGAGAATCGGACTGGGGAGAGACTAGGCAGCTTTGCCTCCGAGGGTGGTTCAAGGGGTGGATTACAATTGGGGCACGTGTCAAAGTCCCGATGGGTGCCTGAAGAGGCTGATGTACAATTGGAGGAGACGCCAAAACACAAAAGGTGGTCCGACCCCGTTCCGTGGGGATCTCTGGGGTATGCTCTTGGGGGGGTACCGATGAGGGAGACTCTCTAGAGTCTGGGCCCGAGAGGCCTAGGGAGACCCGTTGGTGGGCGCCCTTATTTGAGGGATATGTGGGGTGGATGGACCGCACGCGGTTCCTATTAGAAAAAGATGATGTGGTGGACTACTGGTGGGCTAAAGGGGAGTTCACGCCCGCCGAGAGAAAGAAGGAGTTACAGTTCAGGTGGTTCCTGATAGGCCGGAACGAGATTGAACCAATGGGTCCTGAGATATTATCAGACCCTGTGGACCCAGATGAGCCCTTGTCCTGGGTATTACCAGGGAGAGCGGGGAACGCCAATTTAACTAGGTGTAGCCGGGCTGAAAGGGCCATTACAGCAAAATACAAGTACTCCCATGGCTTGGAGTACCCGTACGTCCCAGAACCCCTCATGCAGGAGATTGAGGATATCAGGGACCAATGGTTAAGGGAGACAATAGAAGAATACATGGTCAATAAGGGGGGTGCCATTACTGGCAGTAAGGAGGAGGAACGGATTGAACACCTAATAAGGGTATGGAGCATCGGGCGGAGTGTTTATAAGCACAAGGTGATGTACCGGCCTGAGAGGGGATTGCCGCGCAGTTACAGCATGACTGTCCTGGACATGGGGGGTCGGGAGGTTAAGAAACCCGATCCCCGGCACTATTATTAGGAGGTACTGGGTAGCATTGCGCGAGTTCGTGGCTGCTGGACAGGGCGTGCTTGGCGCAATGTGATTTGTTTCATAAATCTGCATGTTCTAATAAAAATGTGTGTATGTTCCATTTTACAGTGCTTCCTGAGGAAAGGTACTTCAAATTTAGGTCCCAGCCGGGGACGGTGGGATTCACCAGGGGGAGAATGTAGCCAAGCTGTAAAATGGCTGCAGTCATCTCTCCTGCTGACAGTAAGGCCTGGTAAGTTATGGGCATGCCAGCAGTAATTATGGAGGTTTGCCCTCACACCCTGGTGAGGTGCCCTTTGTATGGATGGGAGTGGTCACATGCTCTGAATCCATAATTAGTGATGTCAGAGTTGTGTCAGCCCCCAGAGGATACATAAGGCACAGCACTGATCAAAAGTTAGGTATTAGGTAATAGGTTCTTCCCAGTTCTGGAAGGAGTGAAGAGTGATTATGTTATAAGTTGCTGATTAAGAGTCTGTGACCAGGGACCTGGCACAGGGTAGATATCCCTGCGGGGATAGGGAATCCCTACATTAGGAGGACTATACCTTTCAGAGGGAAGCAGCTGAACAATTATGTGTGGCTAAATACACCCATTGTGGAGGGCAGCTAGCCCACATCCATCAATAAAGATGTTCCTGATTAAAGACACTCTCGTGTGTAAGCGTGGAGTTATTGCACAGAGAGGAGCACCACGGAGGAGTTCCTCACCAGGACCATCCACAAGCTCACGCTGGGATCCTGATGAGGTGGAGGCGCTGCACTGGATCTAGGTAGGACTCAAGTACACTACCTCAGCTGCCTGTCTGGGTTGGCAATCCCCACACAACATCATGCGGGAGACTCAGGAGTCCTGTTGCCAACAGGTGCACCACCAGACATCACACTGTAATGGGGACTGATTAGACCACAGGGGCCAATATGAGATTGGGTGGGTCAGGCCAGTCCAGAAAACCCGTTACATATGTATATATATATAAAACGGAAATAGCCCTCTTAGTCCAGTTGCGAAAGTGCAGAATAAATAAGTTATTGTTCCTTTTTTTTCTTTTCCATTCCCTGTCTAAGTTGTAGAAACCTTTGTATACCAGTATAGCTGACCTGAGGAAGAGAGGAAAACTCTCGAAAGTTTGTCATATGACATAAATTGTTAGTCCAAATAAAAAAGGTATCACCTAATACTAAAGAACTAATTTATTTTGCACTATATATATATGTATTTGGGGGGGGGGGGGGTATATGTATTTGGGGTTTTTAATATGTATTGGGGGTTATATGTTTTGGGGATTTTATATGTATTGGGGAGGTGGGGTTTTTGTATGTATTTGGGGGGTTTGTATATATTGGGGGGGGCGTTTGTATGTATTTGGGGGGTGGGGATTTTTTTGTATGTATTTGGTGGTGGGAAGTTTTTTGCATTGGGGGTGGGGTTGTTTGGTATATATTTTGTGGGGGGAATTGTGTGAGGGGGAGGGAATGAGTGTAAGGAGGGGGATTGAGTGAGAGTTAGGTAATTGACTGTCAGGGGGAGAGTTAGAGGAGAGAGGGGGTGAGTGAGGAAAAGAGGGAGTAAGAGTGAGACGCAGAGGAGATAAATACATGGGAAGAGGGAGGGAAATGGAGGGGGCTCATGTGGTGTGAAATCGAAGGGGGGGTGGCTTGCGAGGTGTGAAATGGGTGGAGGGTTGGGGGGAGGGTGCCCAGTCATAACTCTAGTCCTGGGCCCAGGGAAATCTGTCTGCGGCTCTGCAAATGTATACAGAGAGTGCGTAGAGGACAAATGTCCAGCTGTGTTACTTGCCTAATTAATGCCAAGGCAAGGTGGCTCGTTATACCCACGCTGTCAGATATTCTGCAGGACCCCAGATGTAGCATATGTCTGTGTCCCCTGGGATATATCATGATATTCTGCAATTGAATCCTATTGGAACTCTGTGATACAGTTTGTGTTATCACCGGAAACACGTTCATGTCCGGCAACTGTATGTGCGGAGAAATAAAACATCTAGGTTATTTTATTTTTCTCCAAAGATGGTTATTTATTTTATTTATAACATGTTTTACCAGGAAGTAATACACTGAGAGTTACCTCTCGTCTTCACGTATATGTCCAGGGCACGAAGTTATGACAATACACGGTTACGTTATATGAACAATGGTTATACATTCAATGAAGCGGTCATTCATGACATGCCTTCGCAGCAATGAATCACAGACACAATAGAAACCGTCTGATAGCTCAAAGGTATACACACATGTTAGCTCTATATAGCTTTACATAAGGTGCATATAAGCGGAGCATAATGGAGTTAAAGCCTAGATGGAGATGCGTGAGGGGTGCAGACCAGTGTCAAATTGTGTAGGTGGACGGCTGCATGAACCACAGTAAATAAAAGCCGGTATGGAGTACAGTTACTCACGATTAGTACCGTACCCCTTCTCTCCTGGCCTCGTGGTGCACCTGGATAGGTGATTAGCGTCCCTCCATAGCGTGACTTCGATCAGAGCGTAATATTGAAAAAAAGAAGATCGATGCAGCAGCTACTCCTGTTGTGTACTCAGACTCACCAGCAAAAATTAAAATCAAAAATACTTTATTGGGCTACATAAAACAGATACTATCACATACAAAAATGAGAGACCACCTCCCACGCATTTCGCGCAAGGAGTATTACTTGAGAAAGCAGAAAGCAGTCTTGCGCGAAACGCGTGGGAGGTGGTCTCTCATTTTTGTATGTGATAGTATCTGTTTTATGTAGCCCAATAAAGTATTTTTGATTTTAATTTTTGCTGGTGAGTCTGAGTACACAACAGGAGTAGCTGCTGCATCGATCTTCTTTTTTTTAATAGCAATGAATCACAGGCCTGTACAGCAGGGAAGGGGCTAAGGGGACTATTCACCCCACAGAATGTCTTCATATGCCCTCCCTGTTTAAAGTTCACAATTGATTTTTGTCACTGTCACCCCTCATTGTTACTCACAGCCAGAGATCAGTGGTGCAGTCATGCCATTGAATTGGTATATTTCTTGAAATAGTTTTATATTAACTGAAGGTAGCTGGCATTCCTGGTAATATCAGCAGCAAATAGCCTCTACTCTTCCACTGGTAGAGTGCCCTCCCCTTATCCTGCCTCCTCCCATGCTTGCATATCCAAAATGTAGTGTAAGGTGCACTGCACAAAGAGCTGGTCAGGTGGCAATAAAATATGAGTTTATTCAAGCTGCATTAAAAAACGGTGGAGGGTACAAAAGCTCCTACGCGTTTCGTGCCATGAGGCACTTTGTCAAGGAGGTTCCCTAGTTGTCTGTCCTTGTTCCAGTATCTATTTTATGTAGCTGAATAAAGTTTTTTTAAACCTACCACTTCCTGGTGAGTCTGAGTACTACGGAGCGATGGTGGCGGCATCGATCACCCATTCTCTGCTCTCTAATAGCGCGTCTGAGATCAGATGCATTGTAAGGAACCCCAACCCTCTCTAATATCGTGTCTGAGATCAGATGCATTGTAAGGAACCCCAACACTCTCTAATATCGTGTCTGAGATTAGATGCATTGTAAGGAACCCCAACCCACTCTAATATCGTGTCTGAGATCAGATGCATTGTAAGGAACCCCAACTCTCTCTAATAGCGCGTCTGAGATCAGATGCATTGTAAGGAACCCCAACCCTCTCTAATAGCGCGTCTGAGATCAGATACATTGTAAATTCTTCTGTATTTGGTCCAATTTTCAAATGACATGAACATTGCAGGAAAGCCTTTAGGGATGCCCGGGGAACCCAAATGTTCCTAGAAACCCCTGTTTAAAAACACTGATGTAACGCATTGTAGAGCAATGTGTTTCTGTCCAATCGGGCAAGTAAAGAGTTAACAAGACTCCAGTGAAGGCTTTGAGATGGCAAGGCTATCTGTGAAATTGACTCCAAATTAGTGAGACTGAAGGAAAATTAGAGCGAGGTGACGGGTCTGATAAACCTCTAACTAACTTTAATGTCAAATAAATTTGCGTGAAATGTAACAAACCGAAGAAAACAAGTGTTTGGCGCACATGCTAATTAATGTAACAGATCACTCCTTGCGTGTACAGTATGTAGGTTGATACAATTTGATCCACTCGTCACAGCATCCCAAATCAGATCATGCAGTGTAAAGAAAGCTGCATGATATAAACGGGGCACAGCCTCCTGGGTGCACTGTGTGTGTGCCACGCTCTCTCTCCCAACATTGATTGCTTGCTGCAGTGCTACATTCATTAATCTCTCCCAGAAATATAAGGTTTGTTAATTACCCTTGATTAACTAGGGTTCTTGCTGTAAATGTGTCCTTGAGCTGAGTGTCAGTGCTGGTAATTAGTGACCCAGAAATCGGTATTCAGGCAATTAGAAATTGTGGAAAGAGCAGGGAGAGTCTCTGGGTCCCAGTCACTGCTCACAAGGCTAGAATTGCAACCGGTACAATCTCTAGTGACAAACGCCCAAAAAACGATGGTAGTGGAACAGG
The DNA here is from genome assembly GCF_040206685.1 of Ascaphus truei. Classification (NCBI taxonomy): domain Eukaryota; kingdom Metazoa; phylum Chordata; class Amphibia; order Anura; family Ascaphidae; genus Ascaphus; species Ascaphus truei. Next base: position 36,657,092 of record NC_134493.1, on the reverse strand, counting down.
TTTTTAACTGTAGTTAAGCCAGGGAAGGGGCTAATAGCTTAACCTATTTTTTTGTGACTTCAAAATTTTTATCTTGATGTGTTACTCGAAAAACCAAAATAACTTGCTCCATACAATATTCCGTTTCAGGATCACTTGGATTGTAAACTCTTCGGGGCAGGGGACTCCTTTTCCTACCTTTATGTCTATGTTATTCCTATTATTTCATCCTACGCATTACTTGCTTTCAGCTGGAAATGAAAGATGAGAAATACCTCTGAAAAATAGCCATACAGTCTCCAGCTTTATCACTAAGGCTGCGTTAATAGCGCCGTCGCCACTGGCGAAAGTGGAACTTTCGTTTTAAGCAACGTCGCTGGCGACAAGGCCAGTGACGTCACTAAGGAGGAGAGCAGCGCTCTATGATTGGTTTAGAGACAGTCACATGTGGCGACTGTCTCTAAAAAACAAAATCAAATTTCACCGGCTTGCAAATTTTTGGTCGCTCCGTCGCCATCGCGCTTACTATAAGCGTTTGCGATGGATTAAATGGATTTGTTTTGGAACGACGTCGCATTGCTGTCGCAAGGCACTATAAGCGCAGCCTTAAGCAGGGTTGCCAGACATCCGGTATATACAGGTTGGCCTTATTTTATTGACTTGTCCCATTGTCCCATAATGGTCTGTCGGGACACGTCATTGTCCTGTATTTTAGCGCCTTGACATGACATGCCTGAACTTAAAGTTACTGTAATGAAATCAATCATGAAAACATACTAGATTTCTACTTGAGTGTAATAGTTATCTTTTCTTACAGATTAAAATAATAAAGTTAGGACACTGCCTGGTCATCTCATAATACCGTGACCCGCATACCTATAGTCGTTCCTCAGTGCACGCCTTCCCCCGCCCGGCCAAGAGCAGAGATGATAAAAACCAGAGAATATAGCGGTCACACGGAAAATACAATTTTGCTCGGAGCATCATTCGTCGCTCATTATGCGTCACACTTTCATACTTAGGACAATAAATGAACGTGCATTGTATATTCCATCTGTTGATGTTTTGGTTTGGGAGCAATGTCCGGACTGGGATATGATAATGTGTACAGTAACTATGTAGAAGAAGTCAGCATTTCCATGAGTCATAAGAGGCACTGGGATATGGTCCATGAGATGACATGTTGGTAATAGTCGCTTGTGTTTTTTTTCTTACACCAGGTGTGCTTAACTCCAGTCCAAAAGCCCACCCCCGCCCCCCCATTGGGTCAGGTTTTCAGGATATCCCAGCTTCAGCACAGGTGGCTCAATCAGAGGCTCAGTCAAAGAGCTGCAGGGACTGTTTGAGCAACCTGTGCTGAAGTTGGGGCTGATTAAGCCTGAAAACCTGACCAGTTGGGGGGCTTAGGGACTGGAGTTGAGCACCCCTGTCTTACACCGTGTGGTGTATTTTGTCAGGTAAAACATTGGAGCAAGCCGTTAATATGAGGACAAACATCATAAAGAGAACCCTTTATTTTTCAGAATATTGGCAAACTATTAAGATTTGTTTCCAAGATAGGTACACTGAGAGATGCATTTTGTTTCCAAGTCTGTCCTGGAAGGAACAGGGAAATAATTAAAAAAAAAAAAAGTATATTTTATTTCCATTTTTCCCTCATCCTAACTGTAACTGTAACTGTAGCTGTAGTTGTAACTGTAACTGTAGCTGTAGCTGTAACTGTAGCTGTAGCTGTAACTGTAGCTGTAACTGTAACTGTAGCTGTAGCTGTAACTGTAGCTGTAACTGTAGCTGTAACTGTAACTGTAACTGTAACTGTAGCTGTAACTGTAGCTGTAGTTGTAACTGTAGCTGTAGCTGTAACTGTAACTGTAACTGTAGCTGTAGCTGTAACTGTAGCTGTAGCTGTAACTGTAACTGTAGCTGTAACTGTAGCTGTAGCTGTAACTGTAACTGTAGCTGTAGCTGTAGCTGTAACTGTAGCTGTAGCTGTAACTGTAACTGTAACTGTAGCTGTAACTGTAACTGTAACTGTAACTGTAACTGTAGCTGTAACTGTAGCTGTAACTGTAGCTGTAACTGTAACTGTAACTGTAGCTGTAACTGTAACTGTAACTGTAGCTGTAACTGTAGCTGTAGCTGTAACTGTAACTGTAGCTGTAGCTGTAGCTGTAACTGTAGCTGTAACTGTAACTGTAGCTGTAACTGTAACTGTAGCTGTAACTGTAACTGTAACTGTAACTGTAACTGTAACTGTAGCTGTAACTGTAACTGTAACTGTAACTGTAGCTGTAACTGTAGCTGTAACTGTAGCTGTAACTGTAGCTGTAACTGTAACTGTAACTGTAACTGTAGCTGTAACTGTATCTGTAGGCAGTTCCTGTGTTGCAAGGAACTCTCTGAATTAGATTGGGGTCTTCATTATGGAATTTAACGGTGTAGAATTAACTTTATGTGCAACAATGTCAGGGAAATAACAGGCACACGGTCTTAATCATCAAGGAGGTTTAATGTGCCATATAGGCCAATGTTTCGGCAGTCTAGTGCTGCCTTTCTCAAGGTGTATACTGGATCATATTGGGACTTCAGGAGCTCCCCAGAACCAGCGCACCAGCAGCTAACCCCTGTTACCTATGTGACTGAGTGCGTGTCTCACTCTCTATCTGTAACCAGGGAAATAACAGTGACAGCATCACAAACTGTAATCCGGGGCTGGCCAACTCCAGTCCCCAGGGGCCACCAACAGTTCATTGTGACTGAGCCACCTGTGCTGAAGCAGGGATATCCTAAAAACCTAACCTGTTGGTGGCTCTTAGGCTGCGCTTATACAGCCGGCAACGGCGACGCGATCAATGACTTCTCCCGTCGCCGTCGCGACGAGTTGTACTTGGAAGTTTAGGCAACTGGATGACGGCATTAAAGGGGTGGGCAGAGGCACGGAGAAGCTCCCGATTGGCCGCAAGTGGAGACCGTCGCCGAAAAAATCAAATATCAGTGACTACCAGATTTCTGGTAGCACTGTCACTCCGTCGCTTTGTCGCTTTGTCGCCATCGCGTGCACTATAAGCGCACGCCACGGCGACAATGCATTTGTTTCGCCATGACATCGCGTCGCCGGCACTATAAGCGCAGCCTTAAGGACTGGAGTTGGCCACCCCAGCCTTAAACCCTCTAAAGAAATACAATACACATATTGACCCACAGTGCCTATCATGACAACCTTTCTGCAAAATGTATTTAATTGCAACTTTTAGGCTGTGTGTATATAGGGCCAGATCACATCTTTTCTAGTGAGAATATGCGGTTAAACTTTTAAAAGGGCAGACCTTAAGGTCATTTTTAATGCGCTGTCCAGCACAGAACATGCTATCAAATGAGCAAAAGAAATGATAGAGCCGTTTTTAGAAGGAGCAGTAAAATAAACATTTTCCTGGTGCAACCCGAGAATGTGCAGTCAATATTATAGAAGGAATAGAATTTGTACAGGGGACACAGTTTGATTCTTTTTTGTAGCCACTGATTTGTGTACAGAATAATCCCTGACCACATACAGTTGGCTGATCCTGGTTCAGTGAGTGTTGCCTCAGGATGCAGGAGGTGGGGATGTATTGATCCCTCTGAACTGTGAAACATAATAAGTCTGTGATTAGCCTGGGAAACCCTTCAACATGACCTTGTTATTGTAGAAAGCAGAGCTGTGTCCTGCTGCACTGTGGGCCGCTCAACCCAGCATGGGCAGTGTAGACATGAGTGTCACAAATATCCCATACATTGGAAAAGACATTACGGGTAAATGGGTATTTGAACCGTTGTTTGACCCTTGATGCCCCACTGCAAACATTTGACCTTAAAACCATTTATGTGACCTGCTGTGTTAGGAGAAGGGGGAGATGTGTTTAATAAACCATTTAAGGCGGATTTTCTCAACTCCAGTCCTCGAGATCGCCCAACTAGGGTTGCTCGGTGCCCGGTACTGAACGTGACTGATCGGTATTAGGCCACCATGTCCAGTATTTTTCCAGTATTACAACAGGTCAGGTTTAAAGGATATGCCAGCTTCAGCACAGGTGGCTCAGTCCTTGACTGAGCCACTCATTGAGCCCCCTGTGCTGAAGCTGGTATATCCTTTAAACCTGACCTGTTGGGGGTGTTGAGGACTGGAGTTAAAAAAACCCTGATTTAAGGCTTCAGCCACACATAGGGAAAACACTTAGCCATATAACAATTATTACCATTTTAACAGTTGCTTCGGAATTTTTTTTTATTTCAAATATTTTTATTGAATAGTCAGAAAATAAACAACATCCAGGGACATTGAAAAAGAAGCATATGTTTACATATTCAATGGTAATGGCACAACAATGGGGAGACAGTTGGTATGATACTATGATAGAGGTTCCAAGTTATTGCTCGATCTATACGCTTAGAAGTCGGCTTATAGGCTTCTGCTTCCGTTGTCGAGAGAATACCAACTAGCACTGTCAGATCGATATCCTGTGGTAAGAGTAGAGGGTGAATAAAGAGAAGAAAAAGAAAAAACTGGGGTAGGGAGGGGATATGGCCCCCATCCCCTTCGTCCGCCATAACCGATCCACTCGGTATAGAGTAAGATCCTTCTACATAGGGTTTCCTTTTCCCTCATTGGTTCATACCGGGGGATTCAACCCAGGTAACCCGTTTAACTTTGTTTGAAATCATATTCAAGTTCCCAACTATGTTCTATGGAATTCCTCAGTTGAGTGTTTGTTGCTTCAGAATTTTAAGCATAGATTCTCCACTAGAAATATAAAAATGCTTTAATTTCTGATAATGCTAATAACGCATTGCGGGAAGATGAACCCTTTCCAAGATCTGAGACATATATAGATCTCTAATTACCTGGAGATTGATTCTGCCTGGGAATTTCAATCAACACTTCTTTCGTTCCTCTCATAAGCAGGAACATACAGCAGAGGACTTGTTAACACTTTGCAATATATTTGACAGCTGGAAGTGTCATCGCAGAGGGGATCCAAGAAGAACAAGCCACCAACTCATCAGCTTGGAAATGGTACCCAAGGCAAAGATAGCATTAGTAGCACCTACTCTCCCGGCTGTGGGGAAACAACGCACAGAAGCACGACTGCAGGGTCCCAATGTCAAGTAATACCTAGTAAAAAATGCAACATGGAAGCTCCTATTAGGGATATTTTAGGGATACAGAGGAAGTTCCCTCACCTGTTTTTCTCAACTTTTTAGGTTTGATACTTTTAGCAGACTATACTTCTGAACACAAGTCAGCTTACCAATCAAGTCTGCAGCAATTAAGTGTAGCTCTAATTGGTATACATATATAATCATTATGTTTTGTAACCCCTTCAGCATTGTAATGTGTCCCCATCACTGGAGGGGTTAAACTTGACAATAACAATAGAAAACCTTTGCCATGCAAACAGACATCATAAGGAGAACCATCCTCTCCCCCCCCCCCCCAACTCATGGCAAACAACCTCTTTTACAATGATTCTGGATGATTGTATTGTAGATATGTTTCCAAGTGAGGTACACTGAGATGTGCACCATGTTTCCTGGAAGGCACAGGGAGATAAAGTAATAAGATAAATAAAAAAAAAAGTATGTTTTGCTTCTGGTCTTATATTTTTCCCCCTTCCTAACACCGCACAGGATCACATGGAGTGCAAGTGACCCTGGCAGTAACTGAACCTTCAGGGGTGTGCACTCAAAACCCTCATGGGCAAGGTGAGTCTCTACCTTATGAAGTGAGTCACCCAGCATTTTTTATTTCCTGTGCCTGTAGTGTAGTTGGTGAAATGGTAAAACCTGTAAATTGCGTCTGTCTTACATTATTTGCATGGAATTGGGGATAAGGCCCCCAGTGCTAGCACACATGCGGAAGGGACACCGCTAAACTATTTGATTCATTTCATCTGGAGAAGCACAAAACAATATGTTTGGTATAAAAGAAATTGATAAATGCAACTTTGATGGGAATATACTCACATATTCCCCACTACATAAGTGTATCCCAACTCAGTGGCAATGATGGTAATGGTGTGAACCGTTGATAATTTCAGAGGAGATGTCCTTATCAAAGGGAAATACAAAGGACCAACTAGTGCAGAGTGTAAACTGATTTTATCACATAAAACGAAATTGTGTCAAAAGTAAAAAAGCGTGGGTGCCACAAGTGTAGCAGAGATCTGAGGTGGATAGCATTCACTGCCTCCTCTCCTTAACGATCTTGACGCCCGTCTCCTCACCCCCCGGAACCTCCGAACTTCTGGGCTGGATCCCCGGATGGTAAAATGCACTGCACTGGCATCCTTCTCTCTCATACGATGGAGAACTCTACGCATTTCACCGCTCGCGGTTTCATCAAGAGTATCCTTTGCTGCAAGTGCAACAGGTGCCCAATTCTTTCACTGAGACCTAAAGCAGGGGCGGCTAACTCCAGTCATCAAGGGCCACCAACAGGCCAGGTATTAAGGATATCCGTGCTTCAGCACATGTGGTGTAGTCGTTGACTGGGCCACTGATTGAGCCATCTGTGCTGAAGCAGGGATATCCTTAAAACCTGATTTGTTGGTGGCCCTTGAGGACTTGAGTTGGCCACCACTGACCTAAAAGAACAGTTCTCCCTCTGCCCCCCACCCCCCTCACCTTTTTTTGGACATGGATAGGAAGCGGGGGTCTATGTGGTGTGAGCCCGCATTTTGTTTACCCTAGAGGGGAAAGTACTGGTGCTACCTTCAGCTGTAAGTATATAAGGAACCAGGAAGGTCCCAGAGCTGAAATAGAAGGTTTCAGCTACCTGGACCCTCTGCTTCCCAACCAGGTAAAAATAAATCAAGTAGGCTAGGGGTGGCCAACTCCAGTCTTCAAGGGCCAGCATCAGATCAGGTTGACCCACCTGTGCTGAAACAGGGATATACTTGACCTGTTGGGAGGTCTTGAGGACTGGAGTGTAGAACCACTGCCCTAACAGGTGTAATAATGTCTTTCACATCTGTACCTGCCTGCATAAGCAGCCAAACAGCAATTCTCATGGCCAGTCAAAGATTGGTATTTGCACAGATTAGCATAACATGGGGATGGCTCATACAATATAAAGACTTTATTAAAGGAAAATATATGAAGGATTTGTGGAAATAGAAGACAGAGTCTCACGGGGAAAACTGCCCAGAATAAGGAAGATAATGTTAAAATGATTTAAATTGTTGGTGCAAGATCTGCGAACCTTTCGCACACATTTGAACAACTTTACTTTTTAAGAAGTTTGCAGGCAGTGTGCCAAGTACAAACATAGAGACAGATGCATATAAATGCATTTAAATATGCAAATGAGTTTATATCTCAGGTGTGTTCTTGGGTAACTCTGCACATGCTGTACAGATGAGTGTTTGGGGAGGTATATAATTTAATTCAATGGGTACTCTAGTAAATAGGTCATCCTCGCTCTCTCTCTCCCCCTCCCCCTCCATATTATAGGGTGCATTCTTCTCGGGCAGAGATTGGAATGTTGAACTCAAGCTGACATATTTCTAACTGGACTAAGCTTTTTGACCAAAAGTTTGAACAACATTTAGGCGAAGGGAATTTGCCCAAGTTTGCACATGTTTGAGATTGATGCTGCAAATTGCTACTTGTTTGAACATGTCTGAATATGGGATAGAAGCCCAATGATCAGGCCTCCCCCCCCCCATTCCCCCCAGCACTGAAGGGGTTAACAAGAGTGGAAAAAAGCAGCAGAGTTTCCAGAGTCAGGTAAAATAAAGCAAATGAGGTTAGATCGTTTCATAGATTAGGTTGAAGAAAAATTGAGCTTTGGTTAAGTTGTAAATAGATGAGATACTCATCCTATGTTTATAATTATGTTGATCTAGAGCAGGAGTGGCCAACTCCAGTTCTCAAGGGCCGCCAACTGGTCAGGTTCTAAGGATATCCCTGCTTCAGCGTGGGTGGCTCATTCAGTCCCTGCTTCAACAAAGGTGGCACAATCAGTCTCTGGTTCAGTACAGGTGGCTCAAATGACTGAGCCACTGATTGAGCCACCTGTACTGAAGCAGGGACATCCCCACTACCTGGCCCGTTGGTGGCCCTTGAGGACTGGAGTTGGCCACCCCTGCTCTAGAGAAAGGTCAATGGAAAACTCTGGGGATACATTTGCCAATGACGTATATCTCATCGTGCACTGGGGAGAGTTGAGATATAGCTCCCATTGTCTGAGGTTCATAGAAAACCCGTAACAGTCACTAGTTAGAGGTGATGGGAAGTTTCACACTTCAGCTGCACAGGCAACAGTTAATTGCTGAGATATTCAGACCGGCACATTGAAATTCCCTTGTAATTGCTAAGCTCGTAATACAGGCATCTGTTCGCCGCACTCTCTCTCCTCAGAAAAAGCTCTTGATTTTCCAGGTTGGCTGGCAGAATGCTGAGAGGTGTGCAGTATATCCTGCGTAGCATCCTCAAAGCGCTGCATTTATGTACAATGTGGGAGCCTTCCGTTATTTCATACAAGACAGCTGACTGCTTGATATGCAAAGTGAAGCTGTCACCACCTCCCGTCCACGTCATCCAAGTCGAGAGACTGCTGCCGTTGCCAAGAACTAGAAGAAGAAAAAAAATCAGACTTCCACCTCTGAAAACCAACACTTGATTGCAGGAGGAGAAAATGTACAAACACATCTGGTGTTTGTGATATGTTTTTAATTGGTTAACATTAACACGTTTTACCAAGCTTACAGGAGCCAACCTGCCCCCCTCATCCGCTCACATAAAATATAAAGGTTCGTTACATTTTGTTGGAAAAACACAGAAGTTAGAAGAGAACATTAACTCCTTAACTGTTGGCTTCTCTAGTCATACACTTGGTGTTTGACAGGTAGCTCACAGTAAACCTTGTCATAACGTTGCCTCATTTTAAATTCGGCAAATAAAAAGTTGACCAGGATGCCCACGAAGCCTTAGCTACTGTATAAGAGTGCCCATCAAGCTTCAGCTGACGAACCGAAGAGTGAAATGCCTGTCCTGGGATGGGCAGTGGACCTGCTGTCCTGGTTTAGCCATACAAGCTGTGCAATACAGCAGGCTGGTCCTGTTTAGAAAGAGCTTGTAAGCTTAAAAGTGACATTTTTAGGATGCTCATTTGCTGGTAAATGTTTTGAATGGGTGTGATGTTCTAGAGACTGGGACATATTTAGAGGAGGTTTTCATTATACACTATACAGGTGAGTCTCATACATCAGAGGATCATTCAACCCAGTGTTTCCCAACTCCAGTCCTCAGGGAACCCAAACAGGTCAGGTCTTAAGGATATCCCTGCTCCAGCACGGATGGCTCAGTCAAAATGACTGAGCCGCTGATTGACCCACCTGTGCTGGAGCAGGCATATCCTTAAGACCTGACCTGTTGGGGTTCCCTGAGGACTGGAGTTGGGAAACACTGATTCAACCCATTCACAGCACTGATGCCCTTAAAGAATGAAATGGAAGCTCTCTTTGATTTACTCATTGTAATGTTTAGATGTCAGCACCCATAGTGGGAGAGGAAAGCATCCCTAGAGGGTGAAGAAGACCTCACCTTGTTGGCGATAACAGTGGCACAGATGAAATGAGTAGTGGAACAGGTTAAAACTCTTGTCCTCCAAGCTACCCACAAGAGGACAAATGCTGGACCTACTTGGTGTTACTGACCCATATTCAAAATACTGTGGAGCTGGCTTCCCTTTGCTGAGGAAGATTTCAGCTGCATTTATATAAATGGAGCTGGCTTTGCAGCATATTAAATATAACCCACCGAGTATTATTTGAAAATCTACCCTTGCAATCCCTTTTTTCAATGAGTAGAGGATCTGTGAAAAAAGGACTTTTCCCTTCCTGTTCTCACAGCACAAATATACCATAAACATTTTACAGACGGTGTACAAACAGCTTTTCTCCCATCTTTACAACGATTATTCTTTGGCGCATTCCAAATTTGCATAAAAAGCAATAAATGCAGATCGAGATAAATACAAATGAATACAGACACACCAATGCATAATGCTAGCAAAATAAGAATATATTATAACACCGCCAGTAATCTCACTACCCTGAAGCCTCTGTAGACATTATTAAGAAGTTCTTCTCCACCCCCAACCCCTCACCACTCACCCCCCAGCTTTGACTGAGACGTCTGCATTAAAACTCAGACACAACCACTACTTTTTGGCATTGCTAACATGTTCCATTCCTGCTGCCCCCCAACTCACATAGGGTGCAGGATAAAGGTGAAGGGCAGAGGAAAAGCGATAGGGGATCCCAACGAGGGAGAAATGTGTGTGTGATTAATATACCCGGGCAGAATTCCAAGACACTGTGAGCCAGGCAATAAAAGACCATTTTTTTCCCCAAGACTTGTCTTATATAAAAGCAATATAGTCAGCAAACAGCAGTGGTCTGAGTGGGGAGAGAGATTGCATTTCTGCCGGCTTAACAGAAGGTCTATAAAAGTTCTTTATTTATTTGGAAAACACACAACAGAATGACAAAAACACAGGAGAAAAATCAATCGGTCTTCTAAAAAACACAAAGAGCTGATCGCTTTTAACCCTTTGCCTATCAGAGGGCCCAGTTATACATAGCTGGTTTTTTTAGCAGTGGAAGGGTCGCAAATGATAGCGGGGTCGCAGTTTACCAGTGTTTGAGATGGGACAGTAATATTTACTTAAGTACATAAAAAGCAGCAATGGGAAGTGTAGCATCAAATAACCATTTATCATTGTGAAGTGACAATGACACAAATTGCAAGATAAAGGATTCGCCCATTGATGTATTTCTTTAGTGCCTGGGAGGTGGCGTGACTGTCAGCATTTGAAAGAAGAAGCTTCCACTCTGATGAAGACAGAAGCTGCACCTGACAGCATAAGACTGCTCCATTACACTGTCCATGAACTCGGGGTTTGGTGGATGGATGTAGGAGTCATAACTGCATGGTTGTATACAAGATGCAGGATACATTCTGCAAAAGTCAACACTTTTGAAGAAGAGAATTGTCTGTATGAGAAATAGGGCCACATGCATTAAGTGCTGGTACGAGCTATCACACCTATTGCAGCTTTTCTCCCACTCAAGTCAATGGGCGTTAATGCCAGATGGGGACGGGTATGATAACTCATACCGACAGGCGATGGATGTGCGCCGTATTGTTTGTCTATTAGTGTATCAACATCTTGCAACAAATGTTGCACTAGGCTATGGGGCTTATTCTATATCCGCCATAGCGTCTGATCTGGCTGCTCTTGGACGGAAATCCCCTATTTACTTGAATAGGAAATGTTGACCAAAAAATGTCCCAATTGGTGGCTTTGGTGGATATAGAATAATCTCCTTGGACTCAGAACATAGAAGTCATTTGTATCTTAGTGTTGGCTCTTTTTATATCATGGGCAAGTCACTCTGGACCCTATTTACTAAACAGTGCTGAGCCATAAGGCAATTTAAGGCCCGTTCATCTAAATAACTCAAACGGTGCCTTATGGCTTAGCTCCATTGAGTAAATGTGACCCATATCTTTGTGTAGAACAGGGAAGCAAAATAAGATTGTAAGCTCAATAGAACAGGTGCTTTGGCATGAAACAAAATGACGAGCAGCACTGTATGTATGTATGTATATATGTATGTATGTATGTATGTATGTGTTTATATAGCACCTCCAATGTATGCAGCACTTTACACAATTAACACACACATTCCCAGTAAGCTCAAATCCCAATACCCACCACATTATATATATATATGTGTGTGTGTGTGTGTGTCAAAAGGAGTTCTACTGAGCGTGGCAAATGTATACAACAAAAGACAGGGGAGCCCAATGCTACATCCAATTGACAAAACATATATGGTAATAAGTATAAAGTTTAAATACTTCAATAATAATATTTTCTTGGTTATTTAGTTAAACCCTTTGGCCAAAGTGTCATAAGCCTGCATACCAACGCCAAGGTATAACCACATTTGCAGGTCCTAACACTAAACTGCGAACCTTTACTTTTACCTCTGTATGAGGGGAAACAACCACAGTGAGTTCTGTCCATACAGCAAAATAAAAAAAAACTCCCAAGTTAAAAAGGTGGGGAGGGGTGAACTCTGGGAGGAGGGACCACCTACCTCCAAGCAACTGTTGCCAGTTAGAAATTGATTAACACACACATTCCCAGTAAGCGCAAACCCCAATACCCACCACATTATATATATATATATATATATATATATATATGTATATATATAAGTATGTATGTATGTATGTATAGTATGTATGTCAAAAGGAGTGCAACTGAGCGTGGCAATTGTATACAACAAAAGACAGGGGAACCCAATGCTACATTCAATGGACAAAACATATATTTGCATGCAATAGAACTTACAATATAAATGGAATAATGGGAGACTTTACACAATTAAAGAAATTAGTGACAAGTGCGATCAATCGCTGGATCCTTACAGTTGTATAAGATATATATTCCCAAATAAAAAGGACACGACATAGGGGTTAATTGAAGTCAATGGTGAAGTAAAGTCCCTAGATGGGTCAATGATCCCTGAAGGGTAGAACTGTTGGTCAAAACCACAAACAAACCCTCATTGGGATGGTCCCTGGACTCACAATAAACAATTGTAATTTATAAGAGAGTAGTACTCACAGATGCCCCTGTCCTGATGTCCTGATAGGCGTGCAGCCCAGTGAAGTAGATTTGTCCTGAAGAGAAAGAGAAAAACTGGCGCACAGCCAATGGAGTGGCTCCCAAAGTGATGAATATAAATATCTTTATTGATCCATCATAAAAAGAAGGAGGTACACACCCTCCTACGCATTTTGTGTATACAATACACTTTATCAAGGATACTCCTTGATAACCCTCCTACGCGTTTCGTGTATACAATACACTTTATCAAGGATACTCCTTGATAACCCTCCTACGCGTTTCGTGTATACAATACACTTTATCAAGGATACTCCTTGATAAAGTGTATTGTATACACGAAACGCGTAGGAGGGTGTGTACCTCCTTCTTTTTATGATGGATCAATAAAGATATGTTTATACATCACTTTGGGAGCCACTCCATTGGCTGTGCGCCAGTTTTTCTCTTTCTCTACTTTACACAATTAGCAAGAACTTGCAATATAAATGGAATAATGTGAGGCTTGCAGAATACAATAGGAGTAAGTACAATATACCGTAGAACATATCTGAGGGGGCAAGCAAGAGCATCTGGAGCCTCTCACTCCTGTGTAAATAGCTGCGTCACCTAAGAAAGAATATTCTAATCATCATACTGAGCTTTCCTAGCGTGTCATTGCACTCACTCTAGCTTTGTATTCGTTGCACTGGGTGTTGCATATCCCCATAACTCTCAGAGCGTCCAGCAATCATGCGTCACCGCCCAGGGCAATTCGGGCTCCTCTGGAAGTGATAGGGATATTAAAGTATTCAGGGCTATATATTGTGCAGTCTCAGGGTATATATTTTTCTAGTTTTTGTTCTCCCTGTGCCGGCACTTCTATAAATTCTGCTATGTTATTGCCTGTCTACTCTGCTTATATTTGAGAGCTAATATTTCTTCGCAGTAACAAATGTAACTTAAACCAGTATTTGTTAGTGTGGTGTGGTGCATTTGGCTTTGCATTGATGCAACCGGGGTTTTGGCAGAGTAGTGTCTGGGTTAGTGGTGTTATATAACCAATATTCGTTTGGAAGATTGATTCTTTCCTTTTTTTATGGATCCATCATGGATTTGCTGTGATATTATTTGATGGTTCTGCCAAGCGAGTTAATAATAAATGTATTATATTTTACTGTAATGAGTTTTCAGAACTTTACAGGTCTCCACTTCACGGCATGGACGGGAATAGATCAGTGAGACTTACGTTTTGCATGCAGTTTTACATCGCTTAAAAACCTCCCGCATCTCTTCCTCGTAGTGTAAAGACGATACCTCAGAGACTTTAGAAACATTGTTTGTAGGTCCATTAAACTGTGATGAATCTATACGTGTCCAAAACCTTAACAGCTGGTAAAACAGGGTGATTAAGGGGTTAGGGTCCAACAAACGATGAAGTTCAACAGGGTTAGGTTGCCACCAAACTACTGATCACTCTAAGATAGCGGTGGCCAACTCCAGTCCGCAAGGGTGGCCACCAACTGGTCAGGTTCTCAGGATATCCCTGCTTCAGCACAGGTGGCTCAATCAGTGGCTCAGTCATAATGACTGAGTCACCGGTGCTGAAGCAGAGATATCCTGAAAACCTAACCTGTGGGTGGCCCTTGAGGACTGGAGTTGCTTACCCCCTGCTTGAGGGGCTCCAACATGACTATAACCCAAATGGTCTCTGCCATTAATGCCTGTGTTTTCTCTGATTCCGGCCTCCGAGTACAATCTTGAATGCAAAGGGTGAGTCGTCAATTAAGTCTCAGGATGTGAAAATCTCCAAAACAATTCCACCTGCTCGGCGCAAATTGTATCAAAGCCTTTCCCTGCTGTTAGTATTGAAATTTATTGCAGATTGGAGAAGTTTCTGTATTGGAGAAAATGATCATGAAAAGACAAGCAAATTGCTAGCTTTTACAACCACATAAACTCCCCGGTCCCCTCCTCCCCCTTGTAGAACCGATCTGCATTACATTAAACCACATCCATAATTCATACCTCAAGGAGAAATTTTCTAGCACTCTCCCAGGGTTGGTGCCTACTATAATTGATGGTAGCGCGAAACAATGGTGTTTTGGTATTCAAAACTCATTTAGTCTTAAAGTCAATTGTCCGGTGGTGAGGGGGGGGGGGGGGGGGGGGTTAGGAGATGGGTCCTTACATCCCTGTTCTATTTCTTCCATATGCAAATAATACAAATGTTTGTGTGTGTGTAAATATTTATATATACACTACCGACACACTTTATTGAAGTGTGGTCGGTACCGCAAGCCGGGAAATCTCCCGGCTTGCTAGTGGCCGCCCCTCGGCGTGCCGCGCGTCATAGACGCGCGGTCACGCGTCATCGGGAGCGTGCGCCCCCTGCACGCGTGTCCAGGGGCTCCCCGAGGGAGCCCTGGTGTCCCGCGATCGCGGGACAGCGGCAGGGGGTTCCGGGGGACCCGGCGGACCCGGCAGCGGTAGGGAGAGCGCCCCGATCGGAGGGCGCTCTTCCGCTGCTTCGGCGTGCGCCCGTCACACTCGGGCGCGCGCCAGGCTACTGCTGCGGCACAGAACGGGCAAATGCTCGAATAAACTGTGCCGCAGCAGTATGTAACACATTTCCCCCCCCCCAATCGCAGATAGGGACCATGTGGGGAAATCTACATGCAATACCAGGTGTGGTTCGTTACCTGGAAGGCTGAGTCTCCGCCAGTGAGAGCCTGGGGTGTATCCTGGAACGTACTTACATAAACAGCGCCTTCACCTGTGCAGGATCCTAGAGTATAGAATAACCCCTGACACAGGACCTCATACACAGTTACCACATACACCAAAGTATATATAAACAGTTTACTGTATATGCAGAACAGAACAATAACATAGCATCAACAGTAGATTAGTGTCACCCTGTATCACTAATGATACAACTGCCCGGTCGCCTCGCAGGGCCTTCACCCCACACCGTGTACCCAGAGTCCCAAGAGTCCCACAACCCCACCCCTTAGGCGTGATCAGTGCCGTACTAGATGAAGTGTAAAGTTGGTGCACTTCGTGACTAATACCTGCCTGGGGCTCCAGCACCCGGGTACAGCAGAACAACCGGAAGAGGATCCGTCTGCATCCAGCACCGAAGCATCAGCGATGGCGTCCTCTTTCAAATAGGATGGTCTCCCTCTGGATGATCCCACCATACAGATAGTCTCTATCTTGAGTGGTAGGTCTGGTCCCAGATCCCACTTGTCAGGGCCGCGCAGCACTGCAGCTGTGTCCCTGCACTAACCAACTGCTAAAGTCCCTAACTGTATGGCCTTCCCTAAAGCAGCTACAAGCTAGGATCAGTCGGGACCTAGCTTGGGGCCTAAGGGGAGGTCTCTGGCCTAGTGCAGACGCTACTTGCCTCTCTGCACATATACACCCTCCCCTGTCTGTGTCCCAGCTCCTACTGACTTCCTGACAGCGCGCAACAATGTATCCCTTTCCTCAGGGGAAGCTGTAAGCCCTATTGGCTGCTGTGGCATCACATGTCTATGAGCTCCTGGGGCTGCTGTGAATTGTAGTCCCCTGGAAACCTCTCCAACACGGGGGCCATGTGCGCTATCTGTAATGACCACCGCTACTCTTAACTGCGCATGCGCAACCGTGTAATGGCTGCCACATCGCGCGATCCCCTGCGCATGCGTAAACTGTCACGCCAATCTCAATATGGCCGCCGCGATGCCTCTGCACATGAGCGAGCCGGCTAAACATGGCGGCGCTCTGCAGCTAATGCTGCCTGGAGCCCCCGGTGACGCGATCGCCCCCGCAGCTTCCTGACATGCCGCGGGGGTCCCCGCAACAGAGCGCAGGTAAGGGGGCACCAGGGGAACCCGGCTACATATATATATATATATATATATATATATTTTAAGTTATGGTGGGTGAAAAAGGCAACAAATAACCTCCAACGTTAGCATATAGCCAATAAAGAATATCACTTGTGAGCACATTCACATGTCTTAGACAGGTCTGCAACCCTACCTTTCAACCATTATCACCCAGCATACAGTGCTTCCACTGCAGCAAGGGATTCTGGGAAATGACATGTAAATGAGCACACACTGTGTCACCTTTTGTCTGGTATATCCATTCACATAGAGCCCATTTAAGCAGATGCATCGCCGTTCACACAGCTTTTAAGCACAGCATGGGACTAGCAAAGCAAGTCAAACCACTCACAGACATGTTTCAACCTTGATGGTTTTATGGGCTCCATCTGAATGGATATTCCAAGCAAAAGGTGACACATTGTGTGCTCATTTGCATGTGGGGTGGATGAAAGGGGTAGTAGTCCCAAGGTGGGTGGTTAGGCCAGCCTGGAAGGTTTCGGGAGGCGTTTACCCCTTCACTACCATAGCTGTGGGAATCACTATGGTAATGAAGGGGTTAACACAGCGGTGCGCAAACTATTCACACTGCGCCCTCCCTGCCTGATTCCCCTGGTGCTCGCGCCCCCCCCCACTTGCTTTCTGGTGTGTGGGGGTCATGTGATGTCACGCCATGACCCCGCAGCATCATTTGATGCTGCATTGCCATGGCGATGGGTCATGTGACGTCACATGGTCCCACGGCATAATTTGATGCCACGTTGCCATGGCGACGTGTCACACAGATGGCTGAATCAACCACCCGCGCCCCCCCCAGAAAACCATTGGGTTAACCAGTCCCGCTACCCTCCAGAACGACTAAACATCCATTATTGGGGCTACTACCCCCTTCACCCAATCCCTCTTCCCCCAAGAAAAATAAATAAACACAACAACCCTAATACCCACCTCCTCTACCCCCAACAATCCCCCCCAAACACATACAGTACAGTAATGGGCAAAATAACTATAATCCAGACATGGCTCATTTGCCAATTAAAAAATAAAACATTATCCAGCTAGCATAAATAAAGTAAATAAACTTTTCTATTTACCCTTACCATCATGAATGGCATCCTCGTCAGCATACTGCAGGTCCATGTCCTCCGATGCCAGCAAGAATACAAAAAAAATACAATCTAATGGCCCCTAACCCCTTAAAGCTGAAGTTCAGTCTTTTTTTCTTTTCTTTTTTTTTTAATTCAATAGTTTCATGTGGGCAATCTCTAATTACCTAAAGAACTGTATAGCTGCCAGTCAATTCGTTCTCCATGTTTTGATCGGCGAAATTTGGCAAAATCTTTAGATATGGGATATGTTTTTCCTCTGCTTCTGTCACTTAGTGGAAGTTCATGAATATTCATGAGCACTCCTGCACTGACATGTGCAAGAGGGAGGGCAGGGCTGACAAAGGGGTGTGCCAGGGCTTGTGACAGGACATGAAGGGGCAGTGCCTTAGCAAATGGCTGTTAAAATAGAATACAAGAAAATTGGTCTTTCAAAGTTGTTTTTTTTAAAAACAGAAAATGCTAAAAGTATTTTTTCTTACTACAGAACTGATTTATTAAAAAACACACATGCAGGATATTGACTGAACTGCAGCTTTAATCACATTATCAGTCAATTGGTAATCACAAACATAAAAATAAATAAATACAATAAATAAACCTGAAAAAAGACATTAAAATACTTTCAATATTTTACTTACCTTTAGAAGTCTTCACCCTCCGACTCCCGGCGTATCTGGAAGCTCTCGACCCGCAACGTAATCACCGGAATTCCATCTCCATCAACCTTGAAGATCAGGAACAGATAACAAAAATTCTTCTCAATAAAGAATTCACTGGCTTTGCATCTAATCCCATGCTGTGCTTAAAAGCTGTGTGAACCGCAGAGCATTTGCTTATATGGGTTCCATGTAAATGGATTTCAGGCAAAAGGTGACAGATTGTGTGTTCATTTGCATGTCATTTCCCAGAATCCCTTGCTGCAGTGGAAGCACTGTATGCTAGTTGATAATGGGTGAAAGGCGGGGTTGCAGACCTGTAATAGACATGTGAATGTGCTCACAGGTGATATTCTTTATTGGCTATATGCTAACAGGGGAGGTTTTTTGTCGCCTTTTTCACCCACCATAACTTAAAATGTGTATATATATATATATATATATAACCTCTAAACTTGTGACTGTGCACATTTATAAAGTGTATACAAAATATAATATTCATTTATTAATACATATTAAAAAATATATAGAGAAATATAATTTAAAAATATATAATGAATAAGAAGATCCCGTGGTATTTTCTGCAATCAATTAATAATATATATATATATATATATATATTAATAGTCTACTTTATTCAATACACAATATATATACCGGAGGAAGAGGGAGATATTTGAGGCGCACTAATTATGACATGCATCAGTTAAATCACGGTGCCTGAGAGATTTGCGTCATATGAACAAGAATCTCCACAAGCAAGTTTCTTACATTTTGAATAACGTTATAGTAAATCACTCCCACGCTGGTTGCAGTTAATATAGTAGTCAGTTTGATTCATAGCTCCGTTCATATAAAGTATAGACATCTACAGGGATAAAGATATACAGCAGGCTTCTCCGGTACAAAGGGATGAAAGAGTTATCACCTGCAGTGCTTCATGTGCGTACTGTATATTCATCCAGATGCACTGCAAATGGGTGGGACAGGTGCATGTAATGATATACAATTAGGTACTGGAGCTGTATGGATCTCTATATGGGGTTTGCACCCCGTTCTTTCGCTCGTCTCTTGCTTCAGACTTGCAGCCCGGTGCATGAAAACATAATCTTGTGTTGATTAGAATTTTGCTGAAGTTACATAAAAAAGAGCCTAGAATTCACTACAGCTGTCTAAATATATTACTTTCTCAATGATTAATCGCCCCCTTAGCTTTCCCTGCTCTCACAGAGTACAGGAGCTGGTCAGTGCTGAGAGGGGGGCATCGGAAGACGAGTTGATATAAATGTGTGTGTCTGTATATATCCATATGTGCATATATCCTGTGCGCATGCAACTGGGATCAAGGATGCTCTTGTTTCCAACCAATGTGGATTGATTCTCACAATATCTTACGATAGCAACAACAGCAATCGACTCGCCTTGCTATTTGCATTCCTGTAGTGTTTAGCTGGGGATTCGGATATTAACTGGGCAGTGCTGAGAAGGTCATAGAAATGTTTTGTCCATGGTTTGTATAGAATCGAGAATATTGGACATTGGAGTTATGCAAAAATAAAATAAAAAATAAGCTCAGCACTTATACAATTACTTAAAGCTACCTAAAAAGTCTCTGCATTTCAGCTACTCTGGAAATCTGCTTGGGTCCTATATATTTTTTCTACACAGATGGAAGTAGTTTATAATTATTTCATGGACCATTGTCATGTTTCTTAGTTGTGACCATGCACTTAGGAGGACAGACCACCCGGCGCTTGAATTCCCACCTGTACGTTAGCAGGTCATATTGTGGTGGAAATTGTCAGGGCCCTTAACAGAAATCTCAGTGGCCCAGCAGAAATGAAAGGAGCCGGGACCCCCGTTAACCACTTGTACCCCATGGTACACTGGAGGTCTCTGAGGGGTGCATAAAAGGTGTGCGGGATAGGGAGGACCTCAACAGAGAGGGATGCCGAGTGTGCCTACTGTACCTGCAGCCTCAATTGGTGTAGGGGAGTCGCTTACAGGCCCGCGGATCTGACACTACATGTTATGGTCGCCGGCTGGGGTTGCCTGGGCCCCTTGACTCACTGGGTCCAGGACAGCAGTCCCAGCGTTTTCCCCCTGTTGGCAGCCCTGGTAATGGTGAACAGGAGGGGGTAACTATGGTTAGCTATAAGCTGCTATCATATCTTCCTTATGATTCCTTCCTAGCTAGACCAGATTCCTGCTATGTTTCTGAGTTGAGTTTCTGGGACAGTTTCTAAGTAGAGATGGGCGAATCATTTACTGGCTTTAGAATTCACCGCAAATATTGCGTTTCTTTGTGGATATTTGCGGTTTCGTGGGTATGTTATACCACCAGCCATCACTGCTCATTCGATTGCAAATGTTTATACATTTGATTCACAGAGAGAGATAGCACTGGGGACTACACTAAAATATGTCTCTCTCCCTCTCTCCTCCAAAACCATATTTCAGGGTCTGAAACTTCTGGGCGAATCGAATGTCTACACATGATGATTACGAGGATGGTTTGAGGAGCAGTCACCAAATTTTTAACTGTCCAAACCACCTACAAATATCCATCTGCGAATCAAATTTTGTTCAAAAACCTGCAAACAACGGTCGAACTATGACACCTTCGCCAATCTCTATTTGTATGTTTCTATGCCACCAGGTAGGGCAGGGGTGGGAAACTCCAGTCCTCAAGGGCCACCAACAGATCAGGTGTTCAGGATATCCCTGCTTCTGCACAGGTAGCTCAATCAGTGGCTCAGCTTTGACTGAGCCACTACTGCTGAAGCAGGGATATCCTGAACACCTGACCTGTTTTGGTGGCCCTTGAGGACTGGAGTTGCCCACCCCTGGAGTAGGGTGGTGTCTCAAACACGGACCTGTGTTATTAATCTATTATAATTTCCCCATTACAGGATGATATTACAGTGGTGTACAGCACATATGAAGAAAGGACCTGTGAAGTTTCAAATGTGTACACCATCTGTTTGTCTATTGGAGGACTCCCTTGTAGGTCCATCAGAATATCCCAACCTACAGCACATCTATACTTCTACAGTACCAGAACAGCTACTACAACTTTGAAACGTCATCATTATAGGAAAATGGTGAAAAAATAGGTGCAAAAATAAGCGCTCATGCAAACATATGTAAATATAAAACACAACCTTATATACAATGTCCAATAGGTAGTCCTGGAGCTGCCCAAAGAGATTGTTCTGGTATCTCTAAACCAGACTTGGAAATGCAGAAAAAGCAACTTCCTGTGGCGCTGAGGCAAGGGTGTAGATTGGAAACAGGATTCTTCTTTTAAACGAATACCTCAGGAGAAAAGACAAAACATGCAGATAGCCTGCAACAGTGTGTTACCCAGGGACAACTAGGATCACGAATAAAAAGAGCAATTTAATACACAATGATAAAACTAAACAATATAAAATTACAATGTATTACACTAAAACTTTGATGTGCCTCTGCACTTGACCAATTGATCTTTGAACTTGCTCCGCCTTGATAAAAATTGTAATCCTACTCACCAGAAGTGAATAGGACATGTGCATTGGTTTTAGGGTCTTCCCTGACGAAGGAACCCACCATTTGGAGTTTCGAAACGCGTAGGAGGTTTTTTGGCACCGCAGGGACACCGTAGCAGTGGATATTCAGTGGTGACGTCAGCGGAGGAGTTGATCGAGCGTTCTCCGGCAGCAATTCTACACGGAGCATAGAAGTTGATCCTCCCTCAACAGCTGGCGTATTTCACCCCATGGCGAGCGGTTGATCCGGCGGAAAAGACCCTAAAACCAATGCACTTCTGGTGAGTAGGATTCCAATTTTTATCAAGGCGGAGCAAGTTCAAAGATCAATTGGTCAAGTGCAGAGGCCCATCAAAGTTTTAGTGTAATACATTGTAATTTTATATTGTTTAGTTTTATCATTGTGTATTAAATTGCTCTTTTTATTCGTGATCCTAGTTGTCCCTGGGAAACACCCTATTGCAGGCTATCTGCATGTTTTGTCTTTTCTCCTGAGGTATTCGTTTAAAAGAAGAATCCTGTTTCCAATCTACACCCTTGCCTCAGCGCCACAGGAGGTTGCTTTTTCTGCATTATGGGAAAATGTTGCCCACACCAGCCCCCCCCCCCCAAAAAAATAAAAATAAATGAAAGCTTTTAATTTCACTTTCTGTTTTTCTTTCCTCCGTTCTATCACCATGATTTGATTGACATATCCTGATACATTACACCCCGAAAGAAGAGAGTGAACTCTCGAAACGAGTAGGGTTATTCATTGTTGGCTCTGCACAGCCCAATCTGTTCAGCGTATTGAGGCTGACACTAACAAACAGTCTCCAGCTGATTTCCCGATACCAGAACCAGCTTTCTTCCCTCTCGTGAGAGTTGAGAGGAGAGTCCGGGGAGACGACAGGAGGCAGCAGGAGAACATAGCGCGAACACCGGCATCTTTCAGCTTCATTCCTGTGGATTGACATCTTGTTGCCATCAGCTGGTCTGAGACGCAGCACACCACGGGGACTTTGGGGCTGCTTTGCCACAGATGAGAGAGGATATTCTCTTAAACTATCCACCATGCACATCCTACCTGCGTCTAGTATGTAGGGCTTCAATTTTTTGCAGCGGCCCACCATTGGAATTCTTTGATTACATGATACACCTTATTGTTGTTATTTCGCATTTTTTTTTGTTTTTTTAAGTATTTTTAATAAATGTACTCCCCCTTTTGTCACTTATCTATTATTTCCAAGTTTATAACCTATCACCTCTGCTCTCCCAGCTGGTGCTACTCTACTTTTGGTGCTGTCACAATTACAAAACAGTATTATGCTAGGTTTTGTTTTTCTCTCATTACATGCGCTGGGATTTCACATGCATTGAATTCTGTTTGGAGTGACCAGGACATTTGTCTTCTACTAACATCCAACGGTTGTATATATTACATCTGTATGGTACTAGTTATACCATACTGATACTTTAATATCATTATATTCTTTTTGGTTTTGCACAGTTTATTATCTGACATAGGTAGCGAGTCATATTTTTCGGCAGCCGCCCTTCACTAATATCTTTGTGACTATTTGGGTCTATACACTAATTGTATATAAATCACTGGTTAGCGCTATACTACCCCCTTTTCTCTTACTATAGCCTGACGCATGAAACAAAAATCACAAATACAATAGGAGTCGGATGGAGAGAGTGGTGGCGTGCCCACCTATTGTTGTCATAGCAACCCCTCCAAAAAATTCCCAGCTGAGGAGAATGAACTGAAGCCACATACTTCCCCCAAACACACAAAACAAAGTTACTATTCCTACAGCAGCAGTAAAAACAGCAAGGTATATAATATAACTGGCTTCCATGGCAACAAAGTGAACAGCGGCTGCATTACAATGAGGAGCCGGATAGGAACGCGCCTGGCACTGTGTGGGTCCGAGTCTGACACAATGTTGTTGCAATAATTCCAAAACCAGTTGTTACTTTTTTTTTGCAACAATGTCCCTGCCATGGCCCAACAGCAAGTAGGCTAGAGCAAGGGTGCGCAAACCGGGTGTGGGGGGGGGGGGGGTCGAGATTTTCTAGGAGGGGTGCGGCGGTTACAGAGGCCCCGCGCTCTTCCCCAAGGCATTTAAACTAAATGCCGGAGGAAGGACCGCGCGAGGCCTCTGTAAATTTCCTTACCTTGGCTATGGGCAACGCGTCACCATGGCAATGCGCCGTCAAATGACGCAGCGGGGACACGTGACATTGTGTTGCCATGGCAATGTGATGTGACTTGACCCCGCGGTGTCATTTGACGCCGGAGCCACGGTAAGGGGGGGGGGGGGGCGCGAGCAGGGGGGGAGAGCAGGCAGGGGTGCGCAGACTGAAAGGTTTGCGCACCCCTGGAATAGAGCAGGGGTTCTCAACTCCAGTCCTCGCCATCTCCCTTCCCCCCACCAATAGGTCTGATGTTTGGGATCTCCTTGCTTCAGCACAGGTGGCTCAATCAGTGGCTCAGTTGAAGACTGTGCCACTGATTGAGCCACCCGTTCTGAAGCAGGGATATCCTTAAAACCTGACCTGCTGGGGGTTCTTGAGGGCTGGAGTTGAGCCCCACAGGTCGAGTCGGCACAGGAACGGAAGTGGAAAACGGACCTTCCATTCGCGTCTTCGCTCCAAGGATCGGTCACGTGATGGCGAGGTGCCAGAGGATCTGTGGCTCTCTCCGGCACACAAAAGGTTAACGGAGTCTCACTGATAAACACAAGGGCTCGGGGCTGCCCTCATCATTGCATGTCCAGGCGCTCTTCAAAATAAATCTGTAAAGAGGACTGGAGTTGAGCAGCCTAAATGTATCAAAATGAGGCACACACACACACACACACACACACACACACACACACACACACACACACACACACACACACACACACACACACACGTGCGTGCTGAAAAACAAGAAATCCCTTTTTTCCTCCCGCATTTATTGGATGTTGCAGGAGAAGCAGAAACAGGATGAATTCCAGTGTAATCATTGACACTACAGATAGCTGTCTCCTAACATCGACAAGCACAAAGAATGTCTCAATAATCCTGTCCTGTATTAGATGTCATGTTATATGGCAGTTCAAACATTTTTACCATCTGAAGCTAATTTCTCCATGTGAGGTACCCCGCCATGATGCGGATTATGATGATATATATATATATATATATATATATATATATATATATATATATATACAGTGTTCGACAAACCTATACATTTGCTCGCCTGGGGCGAGTGGATTTAACCCCCGGGCGAGTAAATATTGGCCCAAGCAGCACACGTTTGGTACTAGGTGGCGAGTAGATTTTTTGGTGATTTGTCAACCACTGTGTGTGTGTGTTTTTTGTAGGGGTATGGAGATGACTGGGGCTTGTTGATGGATGTCAATCTGACTTTTTGAATAGCTCGGCATCAGAAATATTTGCGAAGTGCATCATGCATACCAACAGGACCCCCTCTCACAAATATGGGATTAATATTTACTGAACCATGAGGAGCCTTATCCTTGGGTTTCGTAGGCTTCTTTAGCACAGTGAAGGGCTGTTTACTGTAATATACTTGTTCCGTTTACCCGTAATTAGACACACGCCGCGTAATGCTTTTACTGCCAGCTCCAACTTGACATTAATAACCATTACACATTCCTATAGTGCGAGGCTCAATACCTTGTGTTTTATTTATGAAGCTTTTATTTTAATGAGTGCCTTGGGGAGGGCCTTGGAATCTGCATAAAGTTTCTCTATATCATTTGCAACAGTACAGTGTCACACAGCGTATAGTATTAAAAGTTGGGAGTACCGGTAATAAATGACAAATAGAAGCAGATTGCCATACTTTTTCTACAAGCATTTCTTATTGCCAAAGAATACAATTATCACAGCATTAGAGAGAGGTGTGGGTGTGTGTGTGTGTTCACCCTTCCTTGTTAGATTCTTCCTTGAGCATTGGACAGGAATGCCAGATTGTCTGAACAGTGACAGAAGACACTAGAATCCGTCTTCACTGTTTCATAATCCTCCCAGACTCTGCTTTTCTCCTTGTGCCTAATCAGTCCCTCTCAAAGCCAGAATCAGTAAATATTCCCAGTGTGGCGTCAGAGTTAGGCGCTCCCATCCCTCTTAGCTCTTTATTACCTTTCAAGGACTTAACCCCCAGCACCAAATAACTTCATCAAGGTGTCAGGTTAAGCAGGGTTGTCCCTCTAATGGTGCCGCTCACAGGTTTCTAATGAAAATTATTGATTGCTTCAGATTAGCTGCAGATTTATGAGCTGGGAGCTGATCCGGCTGTCGCCTGATTTCTTTGCAGTCTGGGAGTGGGGAGGTCTGCCCAGGACAGGCATAGGAGAGCAGTCTACGCGTTGACTTAATCCTGTTCCAGGGGAGACAGGGATCTTGGTGTGAAGGTCAGAGGTTCTGCACGGACAGGTCACTGGGAAAGATAATTAGACCTCTAAAAAGTGTTCTCAGAATGTCATTCAAGGTCATCAGACAAAAGTCACTAGGTGTCTTTTATTTGAGTAAAGTCTAGACGTGGTTAAAAAAGCATTTTACAATACAGGGCATCTATTTATAAAAAAAACACCTTCCTGCTGCAAAACTGGAGAGAAACTTGTGCACAAAAGCATCGTATTTATGTAAAGAAGTGAATCTTATTGAATGCAATTGGAGTTTTGAATCTGATAAATCAGGCGCCATTCCTCCACACTGGTTGTGCTCTGGGAGGATTTGCAGCTGGGAGACTTCAGCAAATAACCCCCAAAGTCTCTTGACTGAAGCTGGTGACTACGAAGACTTTGCTAACTGTTATATAATCGATTAATTTGTTGCCATTGGTTTTGTCCATTTTATTTTTGTGTACTATCTAAACCAGGAGTGGCCAACTCCAGTCCTCGAGAGTCACCAACAGGTTAGGTTTTCAGGATATCCCTGCTTCAGCACAGGTGGCTCTGATTGAGCCACCTGTGCAGAAGCAGGGACTGATTGAGCCACCTGCGCTGAAGCAGGGATATCCTTAAATCCTGACCTGTTGGTGGCCCTTGAGGACTGGAGTTGGCCATCACTAATCTAAACCATCAAGTCTGAGCTGGCAATAACCGTATATGCCTAAGAATGCCGCAGCAAATGTAGGAGATGAAAGAAACCCATTGCATTTGGTGTCAGGTTTGACATATTAACCCGCTCATTGTTTTGGCTACAAAGGAATGAAATGACTCACTGACTACAGGGTATGAATACAGACTGGCTGATATGTAGAGCCGTATGGAGTGGTTTAGCATTAAGTAAAGACATTGGAGGATGGCTGGGACCATCAAGTAGTACATTACTACTAAAAGCTATTTAAGACGGAGTGGCTCAGTGAGTAAAGACACTGACTCTCTAAGGTGGGAACCCGTTTCAATTCCTCACTGTCAGCTCCTTGTGACTTTGGGCAAGTCACTGTGTCTCAGGCACCAAAAACATAGATTGTAAGCTCCTCTGGGCAGGGACTGAGTCTGTAACAAACCCTATGTGCTGCATACTGTGTGCTATACTGTAATTGTGAAGTGTTTTGAGTCAGATTGGGCAAGAAGTGCTATATGAAATATAGTTATTATTAAGCATCACATTCTTGAGAAAAAAGCCATTTTACCACTATTTTTTTATTTAGATACAATGAGATATGTAAATATGTACTAGGAAGGCACAGTGGGATAAAGTGATATAGTGAAGGTCACAGAACAGAAATTGAACCCACAGGTGAGTGTATTAAATTACGTACCAAATCCTGCTACACATCTCCGCCTATGTTCCCAAGTGGCTTAAAGCAACAGAACCACTTATCACACAAATAGTGTACAAAGTATTTTGTTTACAGATACCCTTTTGCCTTTTAATTATAATTTGATGGTGATTACAAATGTTCTTGTGAAATCACCCTGCACTCTCTTCTAATTTGGAAATGAATGAATTAATAGTAATAATGACCCATTCTAATTTCGTTTCTGTGGGGCCTATTCTCGCAGCTCCGAAGTGTGGGAAACCGCATCTAAAGTTCCCTTTCCGGTGGGATTGGCATGCTGTGCTATTCTGCGAGCTCTTCTCGCATGTCCAATCCGTGTCTAAGAGCCTTCTTTAGAAGCGGTGTCACTCCGGCTCTGCCAATCAGATCGGTTTGTAAAAAAAAAAAAACCTCCAATGTGCATGTGTTTCCATAAACTGCAATTCACGTAGCTCCGTTATTCAAACCACTTCTAAAAACTCGCATTGTTTCCACATCGTCTCAAGGGGGGCGAGATTGGTATTGCAAGTTCCATCCAGAGCCTGGAATATGGGATTGGCTGAGAGAGCCTGGGGATGGAGTTAGCACCAACTCAGATCAATCTGCTTCCAAAGCAAGTACAACCCGGGGGCGGTTTGGCTGTTACACTGGGCGGTTTGGCTGTTACACCGGGTGGTTTGGCTGTTACACCGGGTGGTTTGGCTGTTACACCGGGTGGTTTGGCTGTTACACCGGGCGGTTTGGCTGTTACACCGGGCGGTTTGGCTGTTACACCGGGTGGTTTGGCTGTTACACCGGGCGGTTTGGCTGTTACACCGGGCGGTTTGGCTGTTACACCGGGCGGTTTGGCTGTTACACCGGGCGGTTTGGCTGTTACACCGGGCGGTTTGGCTGTTACACCGGGCGGTTAGGCTGTTACACCGGGCGGTTTGGCTGTTACACCGGGTGGTTTGGCTGTTACACCGGGTGGTTTGGCTGTTACACCGGGCGGTTTGGCTGTTACACCGGGCGGTTTGGCTGTTACACCGGGCGGTTTGGCTGTTACACCGGGCGGTTTGGCTGTTACACCGGGCGGTTTGGCTGTTACACCGGGCGGTTTGGCTGTTACACCGGGCGGTTTGGCTGTTACACCGGGCGGTTAGGCTGTTACACCGGGCGGTTTGGCTGTTACACCGGGTGGTTTGGCTGTTACACCGGGCGGTTTGGCTGTTACACCGGGCGGTTTGGCTGTTACACCGGGCGGTTTGGCTGTTACACCGAGCGGTTTGGCTGTTACACCGGGCGGTTTGGCTGTTACACCGGGCGGTTTGGCTGTTACACCGGGCGGTTTGGCTGTTACACCGGGCGGTTTGTCACTTTTTTATAGAAGCGGTTTAGAAGTGATTTGCAATAGAGAATAGTGTTTTTTCTCACATTTCATTCCACTACTTCTGAACATGCCAAGCCCGGCGGTCTGGCACCGACAACTTCACAGCTCCGAGAATAGGTAAAAAAAACATTTCTTCATAATATTATACAGGAATCAACCTT
The DNA here is from genome assembly GCF_040206685.1 of Ascaphus truei. Classification (NCBI taxonomy): domain Eukaryota; kingdom Metazoa; phylum Chordata; class Amphibia; order Anura; family Ascaphidae; genus Ascaphus; species Ascaphus truei. The sequence continues at coordinate 36,627,979 of NC_134493.1, read as the reverse complement.
CCTGAGATCCTTCAGTTATGTGTGTAAATGCAGCGGTGCCGGTATATTGTACCTTTTCTGCTATTTGCATCCAGAGCCTGGCTTCCTGGCTGAAATCTGAATGGCTATTAATCAGATCTTAAAATTACGAAACAAACATTTAAGGTGACAAGAGACAGAAAGAGTGTTACATGAATGAGTGCTCTCTTTTATTGCAAGTCCAATATACCTTGTTAAGTGGCTCTGCCTGGAAACCACACAAGGGGCAGGGCTGACAAAATATTGACACCAGCATTAGCATAGAAAAGAGATTGTTTCATGTCTTGTGATCTCTTAAGAACCTCTCCCAATCATTTTTTTTTGATACACGGTAATAATCTGCCAGTTTTCATATCATTACACTGAATTATACCTTTCTTGATTCATACACTTGTTAAACTGTGTTCATACATCCCTGCCACCCAGTGGTGCCTTATGTCCATATTACAGGATACAGTGACTCAATGTGTGTATGGAGATAAATAGAACACATCACTTTTCAGACAGGACATGTAACAAGGGCATAATAGCTGTCCCAAAATGCTGCATAATTGCTACTTTACGCATTAAGACAAACGACCTAGGTGTAGTTTATATTTCATTACAGTTAAACGAATACTGTTTTTTTTCATACTGCCCTTAATAGTTTGAAGTTAAATAAGAATCAAACAGTAAATTAATTTGTAATCAAGCAGAAAATTAGTTCTTGGTTTCTGTCTGTGATTGGATTCTTCTTTTCAGCACCTTGGAGAGTCGGTACAAGGACCTGATTGTGCATGTCAGTTATGCCACAGGCTACCAATTCTAATGTTGTGTTATAGAAGAATTTGTAATGGGGTATATTGACTTTATTCAAATAGCAGATTGGCTTTTCCCTATGCATAACTGTTAATGAAAACCATTGATTTCAATTTTCAACATATCTTCCGTGTTCCCATAATTGAAGGGAAGGATTCACCCTGACATGTCACCTCCCCCATTTACTTTTCTATTTTCTGGAATACATATTTATTTCCACGGGCTAACATCTAACAAACACAGGTGAAAGATGCGCAGAAACAGAAACAAAATGAAAGATATTTGTGTTGTATTTGTGGCTCTGCAATGTGAATCTGGAAGAGAACTGTAGGGCCGTTTCAAGCACAATAATAAAGTTTCTAAATGAACTTGTCGCCTACGGCCATGCTACCTTGAAAGGGCCCGATTCCGTCTGAACTCGGCCGCTTAGCAGAGTGAGGATTTATTAGTACCAGGTTGGAAGTCAGCCTGGGAATGCCAGGTGCTGTATGCTTTATGCTTCCAGGATGCCAGTATACATAAGTATAGATGGTATTCGCCTCAATTCCATTGTTTGCATAAGAATGCACTTTGTTTATAATTCTAAATGAACCTGTTGCTGTTATGTGAAGGCTGTTGATCAGGGTTCATGTGGTTGGTTTGTCACCAGCCACTGACAGTTTGGGAGTAATGGACATTTAATGTGTTGTCATTAATCATGGATCTTTAAATCAGCTATAGTTTCCACTGTTTCATCTCCACGATCTTCTCATACTGGATTCTTATTCCCCCAACATTTAGCTGCTGTTCAGTATGGGCACAATATCATGTGTACAATATCCTGTCTGTTTGTGTTAGAGAAGGGCGATGGTCTTAGTTGACACCAGAAGGCTGCAGCCACATGCAGTAATGTGTGAGTTACTACTGGTGGGTGTTGAATTTTCTGATGGCAAGAGAATAAGATAAGTTTGGACATCTATCTATTTTCCACGTGCATTGAATGTTCTCATTGATTTACTCATTAGGTGTCCTAATTACGTGACAATCACCAAATGAGAGTTTATGGGGATCTGAGAGGCTTGTCCAGGATAGCAATTAAAGTTCTTGTACATAAGGGGCAAGTTTTTAGTGTAATCAGAATACGTTGGCCTTAGGCTTACCTCCAGTTATAAGCTCAGACGAAAACCATTACAAATGCCCAATTTGTTTTAATTCAATATTAGCACGAGACTCAAGCATAAAGAAACAACTGGAAAATAGAAACATCTTTTAACAAGTTTGTTACCATAGTGTAGGGGTGGCCAACTCCACTCCTCAAGGGCCATCAACAGGTCAGGCTTTAATGATATCTCTGGTTCAGCACAAGTGGCTCAATCAGTGGCTCAGTCGTGCTGAACAAGGGATATCATTAAAACCTGACCTGTTGGTGGCCCTTGAGGACTGGAGTTGGCCACTCCTGGCATAGTGCAATGTATTAGTATCATATCAGTCCTGATAAAGAGCAGTTTCATCTTAGGTTTTGATATCTTTTAATGAGCACTCTTCATAGATGTCATAGAATGTACACACAAGGAAGAGGCCGGTGAGGTTTTGAAATCTCTGTACAGACCTCTAAAATATATATATATTTTGAATCACTTAAAATGTATCTACAAGTTCATTACTAAATGAACCCATAGTGCAGGAGAGCTACGTAGCTCGTGCTGAAAACAAACACTAGGACAACAATGTATTGGGGTATAGTGCATGCACATACGCGACAGGGAGGCCGGCACTTTGCGCTACAAACATGTTTGTATTTCCCGTGCGACAGCCGGGTCATGTGAGCGGGACACCCAATGAGGGTGAACCAGCTCCGTGACATCACGGCCGCACCCCCCGAAACACCTCCCTGTTGCCGCTGCATGCAGGACAGGAAATCTCTCCTGCTGCAGGTGAGCGTGCGCTGAGGCGCGCGGAAGCGGGCGCATCCACTATAGCCGAGGCCTTCGTGTCAGTGGCAAGGGTCTGAATTTTCTTTTACAATTTGATATACATGTCTTAGGCACATTTAAAGCCAGAGTAGATCCTACAGTTTAACCCTTTGAGTGCCACAAGAAGTACCCTGAACACCAGATCCGGACTGAGACATTAATGCGCCTGGGGCAGACTAAACAATTGGCGCCCCTGGAAAACAATTGTATTTTTATAGTGCGACAGCCACAGGGCACCTGGCACAGCTGCCGCTCCTACGCCATTTGCGAGCACGCCCAGCAGGACACATAGCTTGGCTGTCAGCAGCCAGAACACATTTTTACATTTCCCACACACTGTGTGAAATGTAAAAATGTGTCCTGCAGCTGGCAGCCGAGCTGAGTGTCCTGTGCCCGCGCTCACAAATGACATTGGAGAAGTGGCTGCACGAAGTGCCTTGTGGCTGTGGACATCTGAGCGGTGAGGACATTTAAAGATGGCAGAAGGCAGCGAGGTGACCTGCAGTGATGGCAGAAGGCAACCCTTTTTGGTTGGCGCCCTGGGCAAGTGCCCGGCCAGACCGCCCCTTAATCCAGTATTGCTGAACACCATGAGAGACTTAAGGGGCCCTATGACCTACAAGGTACGTCATGCTAGAAATTATCGTTACACCAATAATTGGCGAGTGGTTGACACCTGGAAGACTGATGGCATTCCGGTGCTGCAAATCTTCCAGCGCTCAAAGGGTTCAATGATAAAATAAAAGAGGGAGAAATAACTGAGAAGTGGGATCATTGGTACACTGCATTAACAGGGGCATCAAGTAACCACACTGGGACCATACAACTCCAGCATAATGCAGGTTAAGTGAAATTATCTGAGAGAATCATCACAAAATACCCTGATACATAGCAGTCAGGGTATGAATACTGTGTATTACTAGTTTCTTTTACAGGGGTCATATAACATAATATAGAAAGGCCAGACCATCCAAGACATATAGTGAGAAACACAGACAACATTGTTTAATGTATGCTTGGCAACATGTATCTTTATAAATAGCCAACCGTGGGAGATATATACTAAACTGCAGTGGCTCTCATTCGGTTAGTTGAATGGCTCAGAGCCAGTAGTAAATGCTACTGTGTTTCAGTGAATAATCCCCTTAAAAACCATATGCTTTGATCACTCTCCCAGGCCCCTGTAGTGTTCACTGTCACAGGCTTGGTAGTGCTGGCTGCAGTCTTGAGTTGCATAGTGTTGGAGAGATCCTCAGGCCACCTTGTCTCTGAGCTGTGAGAGCAATGAGCTGCTTGGGGTGTGCTCTGATTAAAGAGTGATTGATGAGTCACTTGGAGGGGTCTCTGCTGCAATACATCTAGCGAATGAGTTTCCCAGTGCAGAAATCGCTAAATCAAAGCTAGGTGCCCTGCCGGACAGAGCCAGAGTACCACCAACAGCAAGTGATTAACAGGCGTAATCAGAAGAGTTGGCTGCACATGATGCCAACCAAATGATTCCCCCAATATAATTAGCCACAGATGTCCTGAATAAGTAATACCGAAATATATTTGTTTTACTCTCTTCTGTCTATCCTGGAATCCCATTAAAATACCTTATTAGGACCATCTGTCAGCCAAACGACAGCGTTTATTAATGTGTTAACGATAATTCCTCTGCTCTAGGGATTGCAATCGGCGTCATGCTGTCTAGATGTTAACCCCCGGGTGCCTGGATTCTGGCAGGCTATTGCAGTATATTGTTTTAGCTTTTCCTGCATTACAAGGACTGGACCCTTCTGGCTGTGAAGGGGTTACCAAATACCAGAGTGCCTTCTTCTTAGAAACTGGACCACTTAAAAATACATGGGTAGCTTCTAAAGCAGGAGTGTCAAACTCAGTTCTTAAGGGCCACAAACAGGCCATGTTTTATGGATATTATCTCTGCTTCAGCACAGGTTGCTCAATGAGTCCCAGCTTCAGCACAGCTGGCTCAATCAGTCCCTGCTTCAGCACAGGTGGCTCAGACTTCGACTGATCCACTGATTGAGCCACCTGTGTTGAACCAAGGCTATCCACAAAACCTGGCCTGTTGGTGGCCCTTGAGGACTGAATTTGGCACCCCTGTTCTAAAGAATAAGGAGATGAGATTGATTTCCCCCCCTCCCCCTGCTGTTTTCCTAACTTTCCGTCCACTGCCTTGTGAAATTAACGATGGGAGACATTGGGAATCCTGAGCGAGTTCAGAAAAGTGGCTTACAGCGTGGCAGGAAGGGGCGCCATTTCCTGACGCAACTTACTACAGGGTTTCCTGCCCTCTTTGGACCTGCTTTCATTAGGTCTGCATTCCTCTGTGTCAGCAGCTTTGTTCTTGCATACAGATGAGTAAACGCAGCGTGTCAGATTCAGAGGGGATTATGTATCCATGCGCAGAAAAAATTAGCGCACTGCGTCATTTATTGCACCTAAGGGTGTCCTGCGTCCCAAGCTTCTCACTGCAGATTGTTAGGTCAGATTTTTTTAAAGGAGATTGACCAAAGGAAAAAAGGAACGTAACTCCTCTCTAACTCCTTCTTCTGCCACCCGAAAAAACAAGCTGACGCATATGGCTCAAAAACGATAATGATTATTGACGCAGAGGCACAACGCAAAAAAGATAAAATTTGCGCAAATTTTACAAATTTTCTTACTACGTAGATCCCAGGGACTCCCCGAATGCAATAATTGGGAGCCATTGGAAGTAAATATGGGGCATGTTTTTTTAAGACTTTTTACTACCAGTTATTAGGGCTTTAAAAAAACAAAACAAAGTATCATGGCAGCAAAAGAATTGCACCGCGGATTTTTTTTCCTTTCATAAATGGGGTGCTATGTTGCACCCCAGTTTTGCAGCCAGGAGAATTTAATAAATGACTGGTCTTAGAATAGAGCTGGTCGAATCTGCATTCCCCCCCACCCCCAAAATCTGCTTTGCGGTGTAAAATGCACAAACGGAATTGGTTGTTTTTAATCCACGCGGATTCATCAAAAACCGCTATTGGATACAATTCGTTGACGGATTTGAAGAATCCAATATGCGGATTCAGCGATTTGTCGGCAGATTCTTAAAAATCCGCCAACGGATTGCGGAAGCCGCGGAGTGTATTGGTAATTTTTGGAGATTGATCCTCTGAAATCTGCGGACCAAAGGAACCGGCCAATCCACGTCAGATCCAAATCCCCCCCCCCCCCAATAAAAAAGGTGCCCATTTCTATGTAAGAAGCAGTACAAACGTCCAATTTCTTCAAACAAACTCTTTCTTTCTGCCATTTTTCAGTGTTACTATCTTGTTATTTTTACTTTCTAGACAGAAGCAGGTGGTATTTTGTCAGTCATGAAATTTGGAGCGATTTGGGTGAATTACTCACCAAAAATAAATATTTGACCCTCTGTATTACACAGTCAGCAATTTTTAGACCTTTCAATTAATACAATTAACTTCTGCTTATCAACTGGGGAAAGACGTGATGAATAGTTGTGATTAACAGTCGTGCAATTGAGGTTTATTGGTATTTCTGGGCAGTAACTTTAGATGAGATCCACTCTTGGGGAATAAGGCTTGTGCTCGGAGATTTGACCTGGAAGTATTTTGATAATTTAAGCTCAGCAAGTGGCATGCAGCCATGTCATAGGATGTTAAGCAGTCCAGATGGAGCTTGGAAGAACTGAACAGCAGTTTTTGTGTTTCTCATTCTGTTGTACAACAGAACTAATCTCATATAAGATGTTTGTGTCATTATATTCTGTCTTCAAGCTCGAGACAGATGAGATTTCCAAAAGAAATATAGTTTAACATGTCATTTAATATCGTCTTTGGGCAGATTTGCATTGCAATGTTACATTTTAAATAATCCAAACACTGCCTCTTAAATCTGCTTAATGAAACCAATGGGATCTCCCCATGCTTGGTAATTCATCAAATGTATCCACTGTACATTCAATTTTTAAGTAGTATATATATCACACAGTCTAACCTTCTCATACAACTCTCTTTTCAATTTAAACACTCACTATCATTTAGGGCTGTCCTCCACCAATGTCAGCTAATCCCACCCCTTCCACAGTAGAGTAGAGGACCGAGCATTTATCATCATACATGTAGTATGCATAATTCAGTTAATGCTCCATATCTCAGCTCTCCAATATTTCAAGTCATTGAAGCACGTTCCCTACTCTCTTACGGTACTGCCATGGCACCGCAGACTTACCATTCAGAAGATACACATAATTTCCATTACTGGCCTCAGAAACACAGCTCAGTAAATGTAACTTAATACCGGTCCACAATCTTCCACGGTTATAGAACTGACTTTCACAGACTTACCAATGCATCTTATTCTAAACCAGGGGTGGCCAACTCCAGTCCTCAAGGGCCACCAGCAGGTCAGGTTTTCAGGATATCCCTGCTTCAGCAAAGGTGGCTCAATCAGTGACTCAGTCTTTGACTGTGCTGAAGCAGGGATGTCCTGAAAACCTGACCTGTTGGTGACCCTTGAGAACTGGAGTTCGCCACCCCAGTTCTAGTCGTCTTACGATATTGCTGCTTTTTTAGATTCATACAGCTGGACAATGTACTTTGATCATATTTTTTGTATTTTACACCTCTACATGAAACCCCTTAAGCACAGAGCTATGTACCCTGTGAAGGTGCAAATCTCCCAGGAGAAGGTGTTGGTACTATTGCGAACTGGTGAATTTTGATTTCAAAAGAAATTCTTCACCACTTTTAGTTGCAAATATGAACACATCTCACTATAACATTTTGCAGACTATCTACTCCCCTAATTCATAATATAACCAGGTGGAGCAAAACATGACCAAAACCCCACATTGACACAAAGTAATGCAGAGTAAAAAGAGGAACAATGTAGGAACCACCTCCAATTTGCTCTGCATGCTAATTATGGCCCTAAGACTTTTTGTCGTAATAAGCAGAGGTTATTTGAGGGCAGCTCCCTAGAGGTGAACGGAGCAGGGAACAATTCCAGTTCTTTTTGGGCTGATATAAGGATGATGAACAATGTGACTTCGCATGAGTGAGGGCACTTTCTGCCACAAGGTAACCAGATTCTTAATCACAAGCAAATGAGAGATTTTTCATTGGTCTCTACATATATAATTCATAACTCTTTTATTATGTCTGGAGGCGAAACAAAAAGTTTGATTTTCCAAATGGCATTTGAAGTGGGAAAAATAAGCTGAATGCAAATCCATTGTGTCCTGTCAGGATGAAGAAAAGCAGGCGTTGGAGCTCAGAACCCTCCCAACTAATTGTAGCTGGATAAATAGCTGACACCCTCTCCTATCTTTCTGTAAAAGTACATTGTGCTTCGGGCACTTGATAAACAGGCACTTAAATGTAGACGGCATATTCTGCCTTATTTTATGTGACAATTTGTTTCTCGTTTTTGTAAAAAATAAACCAAGACATACACACAACTGAGGTTTTTTTGGGGGGGTGCAGGTGTCAGCCCTTTTGCTGCAAATAGGGTCTGAAATGCATTCGACATCCATGTTTTTACATCAACACGTCTCCCAAACCAGAAAACGAATGGCTCATTTTCTACAGAAGAGTTCGAGTGGGATGAGCGTTTTTAACCCATTCTGTGTCAGAAGGGTCACCAACGCATCTGAAATGTAAGGAAAAGATCACTTCTTTGCATGGGTTTCTGCCTCTTTCAGGAATGTTGCATTATCTTACCAGTTACTTGTTGCTTTACAACATTATTAGCTGGGCTAAATATGGCACTTTACATACATCGGGCGCCATGTTGCCAGTTGAAAAGGAGATTTCATAAACAGCGAGATATGGGATAAAGACGGGTACTTCTGGTTGTCACTTCTCTGGGAAACATTAAGGTGCCTATGTAGTAAGATAATGCATTTTTTTTTAATTGTGCTTCAAAATTTTGTGCTAGAAAGTATTTTAAAGGAGAAATTAATGTTTTTTAAGCTATAGGGTGGAAGCAGGGAGTATCTGGAGCTGAACCCCATTCATGTTTGCTCCAGGGACCCCCTGCCTCCTGAGATACAGACCTCCAAAGTGGGTGCTGGTATCTCAGCAAAATTTAAAGCTCCTGCATCATATGGGCCAATAGGAAGCCGAACCTGATGACGTCACGGCTTCCTATTGGCCTGTTGGGTGCGATAGCTTTGAAACTCCATTGTTACATGTAAGCTGCTAGCCGAGTGGAGGGCCTACTGCTACCCCCTACGGAGGTCTGTATTTCCACAAGCAGGGGGTCCCCGCAGCTAAAATGAATGGGAATCAGCTCTGGAGACCCCCTGCTTCAATACTATGTAAAAAAACGCCAGCTTGGATTGCTTCTTTAATGAAATGTGCATCGTATGTATGAAGACTTCATACATACTGAGGTAGTAAGAATTGCTGTCCCCAGCGCTGCGGACAAACAAAGAGGTCCGCAGCACTTGGAAGAGTGGCTGCCACGTTCGCGCTGTGAGGGGCCCACACGGCGTTAATTCTTCAGTGCCAGGACCACCGCGGCCAAGTGACCGTGAGCGAACCCGGCACCAAAGATGTTAAATGTTACTACATCTGAATGACTCATGTTATTTGAAATTAATGTTGACGCATTCATCTGGTTGAATACCCAACTGATACAATTCAAATTAAAACAGGATTATGTGCATTGTTTTATTTATTTATAACTAGTATTAGTAATTCTGAAGTATTAGTGTCATTTTATTTATAATAGCCACACTGGGAAAATAATACATTTTGTTAACCTACTGCATATAATGAAACATCCACGCTGCATCATAAATGTTTCTGGGTTCATACATAGCAACTTAATTATGCGCTAACTACATAGGGATTACACCAAATTCAATTTTTTGGATTATTTTGACACAATTTATACTTTTTTTTTTGGCACACAGAAACATTATTTACTAGTATATACCACTAACATCTGTACATCTAGCATAGTCCATTTCTGTGCAACAGGAAATTTAAAATCCTCATATTTGTGCCCCAATTTTGCGCCAAAAAAACCCCGTTTGGGACAATAAGTACATAACCGCTAAAAGTATGTATTCTTGTCTGATTTCTTTTAGCTAAATTATTGCATTAGTTCTAATAACAAAAAAAATGTTCAGAAAACTTGTTATGTTCTAGATGCTGTAAGATAACTTGCTAAATAATCAATATATTGCCCTGTCTGTTTATTTACTCACCTGCCTCAGATTGTTATCTTGGATTTTATATCTGTGTTAAACTCCTGGAATATTTTGTAAATCAGTATCACCAACCTCGGGAAGAGAGGAGAATTCTCAAAAGCTTGTCTTATAATATCTATTGTTAGTCCAAGTAAAAAAGGTATCACCTAATACTGCAGTACAGTACTCATTTACTCTGCACTATTAGCTCATATACAAATTTGAAACTATAAATTAACTATTTTAAACTATGACTGTATCACGAGACCCTCACGTCCCCAGTTCAAGTAAATTACGAATAAATACAAAGTGTGGGAATGCTACTGCACTTTAAAATCCCTTTTGATAAAGAAAGACAGGATGAGAAGTACAGATGCATGTAGAAGCCAGGGGAGCTGCCCAGGGTGCTGAAACGGATCTATATTTCTAATGGGAGCTCACAAGGCCGTCTCCCGCGGGCTTTCGACTAGTGTGGTTTAAGGCTCATCACATCTGCTTAACAATCAGCCCTATTAAGCTGATTTATAAGTCTACAGTAAATTAAACTTGCTTTCAGCCTGTTTATTTTCCTACTGTGGAGTTAATGAAATATCAGTGTGTCCCTCCCCCTCCTCCCGCCCCCCAATCTTACAAAACTGCTGTTTCCTGGCTGGATATGAGCGATCCTGCAGCATGAGAAATGTATAGTTTGAATAGAGAAGCCTCCATAGGCACACACACCAAGGATGTCAGGTTTCTGGTGATGAATGAGAGACCAAGCCAGGTGTTCCCCTCCCGCAGTGTGAAGATGCAGGGACTGCTACAGAATGACCTCACAATTGGAAACTGCAGTAACCAGTTACATTGTAACCCATTCACTGTCAGAGGGAACAGCTAAAAATGGCACAGCACATTGCATAACCAACAGCACATTGCATAACCAACAAGACATTTGTCATAGAAACTAGTCCTATTGGAAGCAATGGGCATATTTTCTATAATAAATCTTAGGATTTAGTGTTTTCACAGTTTTATACCTGGGAAATGTTGGCAAATTGATCCTCATGTCTTGTAGAAGCTGGTGATATATACACATATTTTAGGCTTATCACCTTGCATATAAGGGCATTTATTTTTTCCACATTAGATATTCTTTGCACAGGGTATCTCTATTATCCTTCCTTTCTTTTCTTTGGGCTATAATCTCATAGCTGTGACATCAGCAGCATTATCCCAGCGGTGGACTCGGATATCATATGCAGATGGATTTGTGCTGTTATTTTTAACTGACCTAACAATACAAAGCGTTGAAACAATACTCATTTCAATACTTGAAATTGATATAAATAAGGGGTGGCCAACTCCGGTCCTCAAGGGTCACCAACAGGTCAGGTTTTTAGGATATCCCTGTGTAACAGGGACTTATCCCTGTTTAAATAAAGCAGCCTCAGAGCGCTGAGAATCCAGCAGAGAGATAGTTAATTGCAGCCACTCAATTAACTAGTCTCCACCTGGACACATGAGAGGTCTGTAAAAAGCCTCATGTGAGACACAGGAGAGAGATTCCTTAGCTCACATTTGGGCTGACATAAGGAGAAGGAAGACTGCAGAGATTTTCCTTAGCCCACAACTGGACTGACCCGAGGAAAATATGATGTCTTGATGCACACAGAAGGACTGTATGCTGACAGCAAGACAAGGGGCCAATACCTCTCTATACCCGGACATTTCCATAGCACACAAGGGTGCTAACCCAGGAGAGCAGAGGGGCCTTCCCCTACAGCTACAACAACAGAAACAGATACGAGACTTTCTTGTTGGACTGTTGTATATCTATATAGATATGTTTGGGGTGGTAATCAGCTTAGCTACTCACCCAGTTAGAGAGGGCTTGGGTAAAGGGTTAGATATTCTCCAAAGCGGAGTAAGTCTGTATTTTGTTTATTTTGAATGTTTTGCCTTGTTAAAGGAACAGGTGCAATATAGCCAGGATTTAATTTCAACCTAATCGGTCTCCATTAAATATACCTCTGCACACATCTCTTACATCCTGCTTCAGCACAGATGTCTCAATCATTGGCTCGGTCATAATTACATAATTGAGCCATCTGTGCTGAAGCAGGGATATCCAGAAAACCTGAGCTGTTGGTGGCCCTTGAGGACTGGAGTTAGCCACCCCAGATGTAACTAATTGGAGGTTATTAATTTAACAGTGATAGTGCCAATCGGGGCACTATTGCAAGAAAACTCCCATTCAAGTAAAATTGAAATGCTCAGGGAGAAATGTGCAGAAGAAGGTGCCATGTTTTGGGAGTCTAGGCATCAGCAAAGGTGATGAATACTGTTGGAATAAAAAGCCAGGTGTTGTTTCTCTCTGTCGCATTATTGAATGTTCCCTAAGATTGGTAATTTACTTTAATTAGGCATTGAAACCATTTGTTGCTAAAAGTGCCTGCAACTTTATAATTATACATTGTACTCAGGGATTGTGAAGCTACGGATAATCAATATCACTGGATGAAAGGAACCCAACACTCTGAAACCAAGCCCCCTGTAGCTACACATAATAAATCATGAATCAATGAACTGCTATGCAGAAATATGACACTGTTTTGTAATATGTCCTTAATAATGTATACACCTCTCAGAGACTCCACGGGCTGCTCCGTATGCAGTTATTCTTGTTATAAAATCATCTCTGTTCTTAAACATTCTCTGACAATTCAAAAGTGCTTCCTCCCCACTGTCTTTATTGTAAGCACACTTACCTTGTGGTCAATCATTTCTCATGCCCTTAATAGATCCTCTCTCTCTCTCTCTCTCTCATCAGCATCTCAGGATATTGCAAGTACTGGTTACCTAGAGGAATTCTCCGCCGCCTGTTGCTTGGCAATGTGATTTAGGCCGCTTTGGCCCTCAAAGAGAAGTTTGTTTTTATTGGAAGGGTATGCGGAGATGTAATAACAAGGTCTAAGACAGGGGGTGGGCAACTCCAGTCCTCAAGGGCCACGAACAAGTCAGGTTTTCAGGATATCTCTGCGTTAGCACAGGTGGCTCAATCAGTGGCTCAGTCAAAGACTTAGCCACTGACTGAGACAGCTGTGCTGAAGCAGAGATATCCTGAAAACCTGACCTCTTGGTGGCCCTTAAGGACTGGAGTTGCCCACCCCTGGTCTAAGGGATACTAACTGAGAAATGCCTCCTTGTTGACTACACCTTCCAAACGCCACACCCCCTAACAGCCTCACCCCAAACCTTACTGGGATCAGCTGTGTGGCTTGATTGTACTTCACCCTGAGGCACACTCCTTCCCAGCCGCTTTACCTTTTGTTCCAACATTGCCCCTTACTCCCTATAGAGTGTAAGCTCTCAGGATCAGGGCCCCCATTACCTTTTGTGTCTGTTTGCGCTTGTTTGTCATTATTTGATATGCTATTCTGTTTATGTAATATACATAACTCTGTACCCCCATTGCACTGCGCTGTGGAATATGTTGGCACTTTACAAATACATCATTATAATAGTTATATATATATACAGTGTTTGACAATCCTATACATTTACATGCCCGGGGCGGGTGGATTTAACCCCCAGGCGAGTAAATATTGGCCCAAGCAGAACACGTGCTTGTTCTTTTAAGTTTCCCCGCTCGCGCTGAAAAAATAAATAAATAACTCCCCCTACCTGACTGCTGATTGGCGCGCGCTCCCAGGCTTTGTGGGCGCGCGGCCAGGCTCTATATGAGCCAGCCCCCAACGAGCGGCCATTTTTTCTGGCCAGAGATCTGTTGGAGAGTACTAGAGTAAGTACTCTCTAATCCTCCATCCCCTCTGCTCCTTCCCTGCCTCCTGCAGATCCCCCTTACTCCCCGCTTCCCCCCCCCAATACCCGGGCGTGGCTGCAGATGTTAGCGAGGGTGTTCCGCCTTCTCTCCCTGGCCCCCGCTTATCCGCGCGGGGCGGAGATGTCCCCCCCTTATTCCCCCCCAGCTTCCCACGCCACTTCCAGCTTTCCCCGGTCCCCACGCGGGGCGGAGGTGTCCCCCCCTTATTCCCCCCAGCTTCCCGCGCCACTTCCAGCTTTCCCCGGTCCCCGCGCGGGGCGGGTGATGGTAGTGGGTGTTTTCCCGGCTTCATGCCCCACTTCTCGCTTCCCAGATCCCCGCGCGGGGTGGGAGATGGTAGCGGGGGTGTTCCCCTCTTACCTCCTTGGTCTCCGCTTCCCCGCGGTCCCGTGGCTGTCCGCGCAGGGAGGGAGATGGTCACAGGGGGGGGGGGGGGGGCGAGGGGGGCAGTGGTGGTGGTGCTCGGTCATGCGGCCTTTCCTCTTCTTCCCCCTGTCGTGTGTGTGTGTGTGTGTGTGTATGGGAGAGTGTGTGTGTGTGTGTGTGTGTGTGTGTGTATGCATGCATGTATGGGAGTGTGTGTGTGTGTGTATGCATGCAAGCATGTATGGGAGAGTGTGTGTGTGTATGGGAGAGTGTGTGGGTATGCATGCATGTATGGGAGAGAGTGTGTGTGTGTGTGTATGCATGCAAGCATGTATGGGAGAGTGTGTGTGTGTGTGTGTGTGTATGCATGTATGGGAGAGTTGTGTGTGTGTGTGTGTGTGTGTGTGTGTGTGCATGCATGCATGTATGGGAGAGAGTGTGTGTGTGTGTGTGTATGCATGCAAGCATGTATGGGAGAGTGTGTGTGTGTGTGTGTGTATGCATGTATGGGAGAGTTGTGTGTGTGTGTGTGTGTGTGCATGCATGCATGTATGGGAGAGAGTGTGTGTGTGTGTGTGTGTGTGTGTGTGTGTGTGTGTGTGTGTGTGTGTGTGTGTGTGTGTGTATGCATGCATGCATGTATGGAAGAGTGTGTGTGTGTGTGTGTGTATATGCATGTATGGGAGAGTTGTGTGTGTGTGTGCATGCATGTATGGGAGAGTGTGTGTGTGTGTGTGTGTGTGTGTGTGTGTGTGTGTGTGCATGCATGTATGGGAGAGTGTGTGTTTGTGTATGCATGGGAGAGTGTGTGTGTGTATGCATGCATGGGAGAGAGTGTGTGTGTGTGTGTCTGTGCATGCATGCATGGGAGAGTGTATGTGTGTGCGTGTGTGTGTAGGATACCAGAAGTGTCACCCCACCCAGTCACCCCACCCCAGTCACCCCACCACCCCACCCCAGTCACTCCATCACCCCACCCAGTCACCCCACCCAGTCACCCCACCCAGTAACACAGTCATCCCACACAGTCACCCAGTCACCCCACCCAGTCACCCCACCACCCCACCCAGTCACCCCACCCAGTCACCCTGTCACCCCACCCAGTCACCCCACCCAGTCACCCCACCCAGTCAACCAGTCACCCCACCCAGTCAACCAGTCACCCTGCCACCCCACCCAGTCACCCCGCCACCCCACCCAGTCACCCCAGTCAACCAGTCACCCCACCCAGTCACCCCATCACCCCACCCAGTCACCCCGTCACCGAGTTACCCCAGTCACCCCACCCCCGTTGTCCTCTCTCTCTCTCGCACCCTCTCACACCCTCTCTCTCACACCCTCTCTCTCTCTCTCACACCCTCTCTCTCTCTCTCTCTCACGCCCTCTCTCTCTCTCTCACACCCTCTCTCTCTCCCCCACACCCTCTCTCTCTCCCCCACACCCTCTCTCTCCCCCACACCCTCTCTCTCCCCCACACCCTCTCTCTCCCCCACACCCTCTCTCACTCTCTCTCTCTCTCACACACCCTCTCTCTCACACCCTCTCTCTCACACCCTCTCTCACACACGCTCTCTCTCACACCCTCTCTCTCTCACACCCTCTATCTCACACCCTCTCTCTCTCACACCCTTTCTCTCTCACACCCTCTCTCTCACACCCTCTCTCTCTCTCACACCCTCTCTCTCTCTCACACCCTCCCTCTCTCTCACACCTTCCCTCTCTCTCACACCCTCTCTCTCCCCCACGCCCTCTCTCTCCCCCACGCCCTCTCTTTTTCCCCCACACCCTCTCTCTCTCCCCACACCCTCTCTCTCTCTCACACCCTCTCTCTCTCACACCCCCTCTCTCTCTCACCCCCTCTCTCTCTCACCCCCTCTCTCTCTCTCTCTCACACCCCCTATCTCTCTCAAACCCCCCCTCTCTCTCTCACCCTCTCCCTGTGTCTGTTTCACACTCTGTTTCTGGATCTCTTATTTACCCTATATATCTTAACTGCCCTATACTACACCAAAATAACCTATACGGCTTTCTTCTAGATCTGACTCAAGCTTCACACAGAAGACATCGGAACCCCCCTAACCCAGAAGACAGGTAGGGAACACCTAACATTGCGGGAATGAGGGTACCTGGACATAGAGGAACTGCGGATCCGGTAAGATCCCAGGTGGGATTGCTGCTTTAGATATTGTGAAGCGGGGACGTCCAGACACTGGTTAAGGGGTTCAGGAAACTAGTCATTCACACCTGGCTTTTATTTCTAGATCGACATTTACACACACACACACACACACACACACACACACACACACACACACACACACACACACACACACACACACACACACACACACACACACACACACACACACACACACACACACACACACACACACACACACACGTAACAAGGACTAATTGTAGTACAATGTAATACAATAAAGACATTTATGTCAAAAACGAATGTTGTTCTGGCTAGGAATTTATTAAATGTATTTTATTTATATATTTTATTTTAAAGCGGGGTTGGGGGCGGGACTAGGGTTGGGGGTGGGACTAGGGGCGGGGTTGGGGGCGGGACTAGGTGGCGAGTAGATTTTTTGGTTGGGCGAGTAGATTTTTGGGTGATTTGTCGAACACTGTATATATATATATAAAAATAAATAAACACTGTCACATTTACATGTTAGCATCCCTCACAGCCGACTGCTGAAAGCAGAAGGAGCGTCAGACAGACAGTAACTTCTTCCTAATGCTCCCGCCAGAAGAATAAAACATTGAAACCCAGTGCGGTAAAGAGATGTGACTTGGCGGGTTTTTGGACAAACGGATCGAATTGTCAGAGCCGAAGTTAAACTGGGTTCTAAAAAAGCCTTTTCTGAATGGATTGGACATGCGAGAAGAGCTTACAGAACAGCAAAGCATGCAAATCCGATTGGAAAGGTCTCTTTAGACACGAATTGAAAGAAGCCGCGAATATCCCCCTAAGAGTCAAAATGGCATTGAGCGTTTCCATGCATACACGCACTTTCATCCCTGATATACTAAAAGATAATGTGCAAAATAATAAAAGCATTTCAGGCGTAAAATACATCAATACAAAAACACGAAGAAAAAAAATACAATGAATGTGTATTTTTAAAGTTGCATATATTCACAGAGGCTGACGTAGTAGATATTAATTGTACCCTGACATTTCACATACCACAAGCTGTTTCATCAGTATATATGTCAAACACTTGTCTCAAAGCTATTTCAGTACTCTGGCAAACACTGTCTATTGGAGTTCTACCAACATGATAAATATATGCAACAGAAAACCCCAGCTAAAATCCAATAAAATGGTAATAAACCAATTACATCCAACAACAAAAATACATGTTAATGCCTTTACTGCCAGAAAATATTACTAAGCAGTGAGGGAGCTAACATCAGTTAGCATAGTAACATCAATATTGTGCATTTGGTGTACTTTGACACAATGTTGTACAGCCTAGTTGTGTTGATGTGAGTGTTTGTATAAGATCACAGACCTTAAAACAGGGGTGCTCAACTCCAATCCTCAAGACCCCCCCCCCCAACAGGTCAGGCTTTCAGCCTATCCCTGATTCCGCACAGCTGGCTCAATCAGTGGCTCAGTTTAAAACGCCCCCCCCTGCCCCCCAGGATTAACTGCGATTAATTGCGGGGAGTGCGGGGTTTACAGGGGCCCCGCGCGCTTCCCGAAGGTACTGAAATTAAGTGCCGGGGAAGCAGCGAAGGCCTCTGTAAACCTTTTGTTTTCAATAGAATTTATTTTCAATGGAGCCACATAATTTTTTGCATTGAATATCGCGGTAGCGTTCACGCAACAAATTTATTTAAAGGGAATGTAACGTCTGTAGCGAATCTCTGTTTGATATAAATGTTGTGTGTTGCGAAATTTAAATGCATTTTGTTACATCTAGAAGTGTCATTTCATCCAGGGTTTTTCAAATGATATTTGTGGCCTGGAAGAATTTTTTTATCTATGTGTCCATTGCGCGTTACACACCTTTTCCCCTTCCTCTGATTCAACACATCAGGTGAGATAGTGATGGGATCAAAGAGTGAACTCAAATTGATCCTGAGTCTGTTTTCTATCAGAAAATGTTATTATGTTACCTAAAGTGTCTCTCACTGCCCACATCTCTGAGAATATGGGACATTAGCCATCAACATTTTCTCTGAGCAGGGGAGGAAACACACTCGCTGTCTTCCTATTTGTATTTCCCAAGGACAGTGCATTGTATGACTTTTGTTAGATGCAACATTTGAAATATGGATCTGAATATTTTTACAAACATTATGTAAAGCACATGACTTCCTGGGAGATTTACATACATATTGAAAGTCCAAACTGCTTTCCAGAAAACCACAAAATGATCTCATTTTTCACTTACACAACTTGAAATCTTTCTTGTGATGTATAAATGCAGAGAAGAATTTGACTTTCAAAGCTTCTCCGACGGCAGCTCTTCACACCACCCCTGGATTTACATTCCCACGTTAAGCCCAGTTTTGAAACAAAAGGTTTGAGCTATTAAAGCTAAAATAGAAAACGTTTCTTGAATGCCCATATATGAATATCACAGAATGCAGAGCACAAGGTCAAATATATAGACTATAGACAAGTCAGCGGTTCCCTACCGTCTTTTATAAGTAGTAACCCCTATATCCATGGTGGTAAAGACCCGTTTGGACAAAGGAGTTTGTAATATCACCACCAACCTTCCCCCAACTCCATTGTCGGACTTTGACCTTCGGAGGCCCTAAGCTACTGTAGGTAGTGTTTAAGAAGCCTCAAAAATTTGAAATAGATTTATTATACTGAGTGAAGGGACCATTGAAAATATAAACATGGAACTGAAATGAATGAAAGCGTTATACCAGCATTGTTATATACAGAACAAAGATGACTGTGAAAAGCTAAAATGAACAGTGTTACAACAAGGCGGCTCTACCTCCAGACTGGATTTTAAGTAAAGCCTGCTGATAAACGTGGTGATTTTTATTAGTATTAGAACTAGGAATTAGAATTGGTACATTTTTGTCATATTTGAACGAAAATGTCCATATTTATAGAGAATCTTCTTTTTCCCATATCTTCTTGATTTATCATCTGCTTTTGATAAATCTTGAAATGCATTAATTTTGTTCCTATTTTTGAGGCCGCTCAGATTGTGAGTCCCTAAGATGTAGCTTTGTTGGCTTATACGTAAGTCCGGCATTTGCTCAACAGACACACTTGATGGCTTTTAACTACTTCATACTTCAATCGGCATATTTGATAGAGCAGAGCTCCTATAATGTGAATGGGTACCTGCGTGAGCACTTGAAGGTACCAATGAAAACGTGTGAGGACAAGTCATTCTAGTGATTGCAGTATAGTATTCTGTAATATGGTACCAGCGATTGCATTACAGTACATCTCTCAGCATCTCATACATTAGGGATCTGTGTAGTGATTTTTCAAAATACCATCATAGACCATGAGCCTGCAGCTGAGAATTATTGGTACAATATAACTCGTGCTATAGAGAAGATTAAAGCATGATGGTCATTTTGTCTAGAAACAAAGTATGAGGGTTCTCACTCAGTAGAGATGCTAAACAGCTTGACATTTGCCAAATTACAAAAATTCTGGAACATTTTCGTCTTGCAAAAAAAGTCACACAAATGGCAGAGTTCACCAATAAGTAAGCTAGGGTTACTATCTTGTTCAGTGATTTCACCATAACAATAAGTGAATGTGAAGGTTTTTGGCCACTTTCACAGAGTGAGGTGATTTTCACAGTGACTTCTGCAAAATCTTGTTCTTGTGCAAAATGTGTCCGGACCTTTTATATCGTCGCTGGCGAATTTCCTAATACATTTGTGCAAACTGAACCAGAACAACTCTGCACAACTCTCCTTATCGGCATAGAAGCCACAGTGATATAATGATATCTGGGGCCTGGTAACACAGGATTGGGCATACTGCAAGTGTCGTATAGTAAATAAAACCTTTCCCAGTTATTGCTTAGCAAACAGTGCTCTCCACTGCAGCCAGCGATTCTGGGTAATGACATGCAAATTTATTTATTTTTTATTTATTTATAAAAATGTTTTACCAGGAAGTAATACATTGAGAGTTACCTCTCGTTTTCAAGTATGTCCTGGGCACAGAGTTATAAAAAATACGTGGTTACATGAAAAGAACAGGGTTATACAGTGAATTCACAGACATTTCATGCACAGATAGAGTTGGAAAATTGGGTACAGGGGATAAAGGGCTTATGAGTTTCGGATTGAAAAAGCAGCTTCAACATAACCGAATATCAGCAAACGGCAGCAAACAGCTCACACACTTTGGCTGCCCTTCGGCTGCACCAAAGCCTGTCTGCCTTTGGGGCAAAGCAGATGTACACTGGGGTGGTTGAGATTGAATCTGCTGCAGCTGTGAACAAAAATATATTTGTGTCCTCTTGGCTCATTAACATTCCAGTGGGTGGGGTTGACGTTCCACAAAGTACAAGCACATGTTAACCCTTAGCACGCTGGTCCTGTGCAGAGGGGGGCAGTTCTTGGGGAGCCCCATCAGGCTGTCCACCTTTGGGGCAACGCAGATGTACACTGGGGTGGTTGAGATTGAATCTGCTGCAGCTGTGAACAAAAAAATCTTTGTGAGCACGGTGTGTCACTACTTCTTATCCATTTTAACATGGACCCCTATAAACTTATGCCTGCTGTATGTCTCGAGAAATCCTCCCACTGATGATCTGAGAGGTTAAGAGGCGAGTCTACAGCCAGGAAGCTTTAATTACAGAAAGACAGGAGATGAGACTTGGGCTTGAAACTTTTTGAAGATACATTTGTCCTGTTCTCTCCATACCCCAACTTCCTCAGCAGCGAGTTTTCAGCGTCTCTCCTGCGCTGGGAGCATATTATCTCACGTCACGTTGCAGGAAGACGTACCGTTGCTCTGTGTAACCTTTCAGAAGAGGGCGAGAAAGCAGGGACTCAGCATTAAGCTTGGTTTCTCTCTCAAAGTGACAGCGCGGAGGACGCAGTGATAGCACAGGGAATGGAGTGACAAAGTGAGCGAGGAAAACTGACAGTGCAGGGCTTAGGAAAGTGAAGCAATGCGAATCTTTAATACTTCTAGCTGTGATATGTTTGCCAAATGACAGTGGCTTTCCTTGTAATACAAGCACATCTTTCGATTCCAAAACTTTTGGCAACAGCTTCTCCCTTACACACACAGGGCCACCGACAGGGGGGAAAAGCCGGGACAAGTGTCCCAGGCCCAGAGGCGATGGAAGTTGAGCCTGGCCAGAGGTTGGGTCCAACTTCTGCATTCAGATACTGGGCCTCTGTTTGCCTCCAGCCCCGGGCTCTCCCCAGCTCCTGCTGTGGACCTCCTTCCGGGCCTTTCTCTCCCAAGCTGGGCCTCAGCTCTCCCCAGCACCTGCTGCGGACCTCCTGCTGGGCCTCTCTCCCTCCCAAACTAGGCCCCGGCTCTCCCCAGCTCCTGCTGTGGACCTCCTGCTGGGCCTTTCTCTCCAAGCCATGCCTTGGCTCTCCCCAGCTGCTGCTGCAGGCCTCCTGCCAGGCCTCTCTCTCCCAAGCCGGTCCCTGGCTCTCTACAGCTCCTGCTGTGGACCTCCTGCTGGGAATTTCTCTCCCAAGCCAGGCCTTGGCTCTCCCCTGCAGTTGATGCGGAACTCCTGTAGGGCCTCTCTCTCTCCCAAGCCAGGCCCCGTCTCTCCCCAGCTCCTGCTGCGAACCTCCTGCTGGGCCTTTCTCTCCCAAGCCAGGCCTTGGCTCTCCCCTGATGCTCCTGCGGGCCTCCTGCCAGGCCTCTCTCTCCCAAGCCGGCCCTCGGCTCTCCCCAGCTCCTGCTGTGGACCTCCTGTCGGGCCTCTCTCTCCCAAGCTGGGCCCCAGCTCTCCCCAGCTGCTGCGGGTCTCCTGCCGGACCCGCCTCTCTCTCCCACCGGTGCTTGCCCCGGAAGCTGGGCCCCGCTTCTGGCGTGCACCGACGGGATGGAGGTTTAGCGTAAGAGAGAGGGGCAGGTCTGGCAGGAGGCCCACAGCAGCTAGGGAGAGCCAGGGCATCAGAGGCCTGAGACCATCCCCAAGGTAAGTGTGTGTTGCATGCATTTGGGGGGTGGGGGGGGAGAAGGTAGTTCTGTATGTATTTTCAGAGGGTAGTATTGTATGTATTTGGGGGGGGGGATTATTGTTTAGGAGGTATTATTGTGTGTATTGTTGGGGGGACTGGGGAATGTCTGGGGGGAATTGTATGGGTATTGGGGGGATAGTGTGTGTGGTGTATGTGTGGCCGGGTGGGAGGGAGAGGGAATGAGTGGGGGATTTAGGGAGCGGGATTGAGTGAAAGGGGGGTAATTGAGTAATAGCAGAGGGGGGGGGGGAGAGTGAGAGGGGGTGTAAGAGAGGGAGTGAGGAATAGATAAGGGTGATGTGGGGGGGGAGAGTGAGTGAGGAAGAGATGGAGTAAGAGTGAGTGACAGGGTGGAAGAGAAATACATGGGGAAAGGGGAGGGAATAGAAGAGGGGACTCATGAGGTGTGAAAGGGGAGGGGGGGGGAGGGCACACAAGACTGCAGGACCCACAGTTATCATGGTTTGTCAGATTCACAAGAAGAATTTACTAAGGAAATGAATGACAATGACAACCCATTCAGGGCTAGCCAAGGCCAACCTTGTGCTGGATGGAGGTAAACGTGTTGCAAGTATCTCCAGTACTGAAGGGTAAATACTGTATCTCCTGCCTGCATGATTTCCCTTTGATAAATGCTATGCTGTACTTGCATCACTAATGCGCAGTGTTGCCACAGGGAGAAACATGCAATAAATAGCTCTCTTGGTGCAAAACGAATACAACAATTGTATTGTAAACTCAGCAGCGGATTTACATACAGTAAAAACAACAATCCTGAGCAATGAAATGTGTTTAACTGTACTCCCTCTTTCCTTCTCCCCCTCTCCCCCCCTGTCACCCTCTCCCTGTCTCCCCCCCTCTCTCTCTCCCCCCTGTCACCCTCTCCCCCTGTCACCCTCTCCCTGTCTCCCCCTCTCCCCCCCCCTTTCACCCTCTCCCCCTGTCACCCTCTCCCTGTCTCCCCCCCCTCTCTTCCCATGTCACCCTCTCCCCCTGTCACCCTCTCCCTGTCTCCCCCTCTCCCTCTCTTCCCCTGTCACCCTCTCCCCCTGTCACCCTCTCCCTCTCTCCTTCTGTCACCCTCTCCCCCTGTCACCCTCTCCCCCTCTCCCTCTCTCCCCTCTCTCCCCCTGTTACCCTCTCCCTCTCTCTCCATGTCACCCTCTCCCCCTGTCACCCTCTCCCCCTCTCTCTCATTACAATAGCTATTGCTCTGATTTGAATCCCAGGTTATAATGCACAATGTAATCTCCACAATATTGTATCTGTCCTGGCAAAACATTGGGAATGATTAGTAGCAGAGCATCGAGCACACAGCTATGCAGGGGTGCAGGTGACTGAGCTAGGGATACAGTGGCAGTAAAAGTAGATGTGGCCTGCAATGACAGCTGAGGGATTATCGTCGCAGCAATGCAGTCAGGGCCGCCAACAGTGTGGGACTGCCGGGGTTGGCGTCCCGGGCCCGGTGACCTGGGGGGGGGGGCCCGGCTGGCACTGCCAGTTGGGCCTCACCTCTGGCCAGGCCCATCTGCCAGTCCTCTCGCTGCCGGGCCCTGGCTCTCCCTTAGCAGCAGCCTGCATTACTCTATCCCTCTGTCCCACGCCGATGGGCCTCTCTGATGTCAGCGCACCGGAAGCGCTATGACATCAGCGCTCTCTGCTTCCAGCGCACGATGGCATGAGAGGGAGGCCTTTCGGAAGCTTTGCGTGGGACAGAGGGATAGAGGCATGCAGGCTGCTGCTGAGGGGAGAGTCGGGGTCCGGCTGCGAGATCACCGGCAACCGGGCCTGGCCAGAGGACGAGCCCAATTTGCAGTGCCGCTGCCGGGTCCCCACATCCACTGGACCCAGCCTGATCCTCCACAAGGTAAGTCTTTTTTTATATGTATAGTGGGGGTCTTTTTAATATGTATTAAGGGGGGGGGGGGTGGGAGTCTTTTTTAATATGTATTGGGGGTGGGCTTTTTTAAAATATGTATTGGGGAGGTGGGGGTCTTTTTAATATGTATGGAGGGTCTTTGTTTATATGTATTTGGAGTTGGGGTCTTTTATATGTATTGGGGGGCTTGGGGGTATTTTTATATGGGTTGGGGAGGGTTGTATATATGTGTGTGTGTGTGTGTGTATGTGTGTGTATATATGTATATGTATGTGTATATATATAGCTGAACCCCGTTATAATGCGCCTCGGGGGCCACCCGATCCGACCGCATTATAACCGGGGTCGCACTAATTTAAAAAAAAAAAAGGCCACCGTGCGCCCGATCACAAGGAGGAGGGAGGAGTTAGGAGTGAGGCGCCGGCAGCCCCAGCACTGCCACCAGCAGCCTGATCCCCACCACGATCCCCCCAGCAGCCCCAGCACTTCCCCCAGCAGCCCGATCCCCACCATGATCCCCCCAGCACTTCCCCCAGCAGCCCGATCCCCCCAGCACTTCCCCCAGCAGCCCGATCCCCACCATGATCCCCCCAGCACTGCCACCAGCAGACCGATCCCCACCACGATCCCCCCAGCAGCCCCAGCACTTCCCCCAGCAGCCCGATCCCCCCAGCAGCCCTACCACGATGCCCCAGCAGCCCCACCACGATCTCCCAGTAGCCCCACTATGATCCCCACCACGATCCCCCAGCACTTCCCCCAGCAGCCCCACCACGATCCCCCAGCACTTCCCCCAGCAGCCCCACCACGATCCCCCAGCACTTCCCCCAGCAGCCCCACCACGATCCCCCAGCACTTCCCCCAGCAGCCCCACCACGATCCCCCAGCACTTCCCCCAGCAGCCCCACCACGATCCCCCAGCACTTCCCCCAGCAGCCCCACCACGATCCCCCAGCACTTCCCCCAGCAGCCCCACCACGATCCCCCAGCACTTCCCCCAGCAGCCCCACCACGATACCCCAGCACTTCCCCCAGCAGCCCCACCACGATCCCCCAGCACTTCCCCCAGCAGCCCCACCACGATCCCCCAGCACTTCCCCCAGCAGCCCCACCACGATCCCCCAGCACTTCCCCCAGCAGCCCCACCACGATCCCCCAGCACTTCCCCAGCAGCCCCACCACGATCCCCCAGCACTTCCCCCAGCAGCCCCACCACGATACCCCAGCACTTCCCCCAGCAGCCCCACCACGATACCCAGGCATCTTGGGTAGAGGTAGAAGGCAGGAGTGAGACGCCAGCAGCCCCACCACGATCCCCATAAGAGGTAGGGGGGGGGGGTTGTATGTGTGTGTGTGTAAAGTTTGGCAAAAAAAATAAAATAATTTTTTTAAATTAAATATTCGGGGTCCACGCTCACACCACATTATAAGCGGATCTGCGATATAGTAGCGCTATAATGGTGTTGAGCTGTATATATATATATATATGTGTATGTATGTATGGGGGGGATTATATGTATTTTTTTAAATGTATTGGGTAGGTGGGGTTTTTGTATGCATTTGGGGGTGGGGGAGGTTGTATATATTTGGGGGTGGGGATTTTTTTCGTATGTATTTGGGAGTGGGAAGTTTTTTGCATTGGGAGGTGGGAAGTTTTTTGCATTGGGAGGTGGGAAGTTTTTTGCATTGGGAGGTGGGAAGTTTTTTGCATTGGGAGGTGGGAAGTTTTTTGCATTGGGAGGTGGGAAGTTTTTTGCATTGGGAGGTGGGAAGTTTTTTGCATTGGGAGGTGGGAAGTTTTTTGCATTGGGAGGTGGGAAGTTTTTTGGTATATATCTTGTGTTGGGAATTGTGTGACGGGGGAGGGAATGAGTGAGCGTGGGGTAATTGACGGAGGTAGAGGAGAGAGGGGGTGAGTGAGGAAAAGAGGGAGTAAGAGTGAGACGCAGGGGAGAGAAGTACATGCGAGGCGGGAGAGTGAGAGGGGGTGAGACGGAAGGGAGAAAAATACATGGGAAAGGGGGGGAAGAGAGGGGGTTTGTGAGGTGTGAAATGGGGGGGGGGGGCCGCAATACTGCTGACATTGGGGGGTGGTGTTTAAAATGTTGGTCCTGGGCCCCACGATTTCTGTTGGCGGCCCTGAATGCAGTTATAGAGCCAGAAACCCAGTGACAATAGGTTACTGTAGTAATGTTACACCAAGAGAAAGCATGAAAGTTGTGATGTGCCTGTGGGTTTGTTTTATCCTCTGCCCAGAGCAATTACAGCTACAGTAACATCCTAATTATCTATTCATTTTAAACTGCTGATAGGACAATGGCCCAGAGTCATCAAATTTCATTAACCCCAAAATGCGGCATTATAGCCAAATACATTTTTTTTCCAATATTTACAAATTATTTTAACCCTTTTAATGCCAGAAGAGTTCTCCAGTGTTTATCTTATTTTTTTTTTTAACATGTAACGTTTATGAAGGAACATTTTGATTTAGTTGGTACAAGAAAAAAAAATGACGAGGAGGAGAAAGGGGTGGGGAAGGGTGCAAGGGTTGTGGAAGTGGGTGAGGACAAGGGTGCTGGCAATTATCAAATGTTTACATTACAAGTTTTTGATACATATGTGCTTCATGTACAGAGCACTTGAAAAGAGAGTGTACCGTATATAACCACCCAGAGAATGCAGTGAGTTTCTTAAATATATATATAAACAGTGCTCGACAAACCTATACATTTGCACGCCCCAGGCGAGTGGATTTAACATCGTGGCGAGCTCCTATTGGCCCAAGCAGCACACGTGTGGTACTAGGTGGCGAGTAGATTTTTTTGTTCGGTGAGTAGATTTTTTGGTGATTTGTCGACCACTGTATATAAATATATATATATATATATATATATATATATATATATATATATATATATATATATAATACAGACACCGCTATTTGTAAAGCGTGTGATAAAACCAATTATCTCCTTTATTCTAGAAGAAAATGGTACTTGGGACTGGATTTGTTGGACGGACAGATTGCAACCACGGATCCCAATTCTGGTGAAATTTGGCACATGAGTCATTGAGCAGCGATGTAGGCTTCTCCATCTGCATGGTATACCATATTGTCATTTGTAAACCGAGCAGTGTGCTTGGCTTATTCCAGTTGGTATCAATGAAAGTTCTCATGGCTTTGCATATGTGTCTAATCAACCTTTTCTCATGTTTACTCGCCTTCTCAATAGGTTTATTCAATTCTGCTGTCTATGGCTTCAGTAAGAGGATTTTAAAACTATGAAGAAGTGACTGGAGCCACCAAGGCATTTTTATGGTGCAAGTTATCAATGTAACATCGATACAAATACCACATTTTTTCCCTACATAAGATAAACATATCAAGACCCGCACCAAAATGAGAAAATAATGGAAATGTAGTCATTTTGGTCCCGATATTTCTCAAAATCCTCTTAATGCCTGAAAACCCGCATTTTTGATCACCTACTGTACACCTACTTGGCCTTGGTGCTCTTTGACTATGGATACAGTATCATGGCCATTATATACATTGGTAAAATAAGCTGAACCAACATGGGATAGGTGGTAAACATTACTAATTACACATGTAACTAGATTTTAACCCCTTAGTAGTGCAAGTGGTCAGTGAGTCATGGCTTTCCATGAACTGAGCTGACCACTAAGTTCACACTGAACTAAAAACTACACTACCTACAGTACCACCCTTGGCTACTTAAGTGGCTAGCATTATTAACCACTAAGGCAAACAAGGGGTTAACCCATACCTCCACTCCCCACTTCCCCCTGGGGTCCTAACCACCCTCCCTGAGCAACTAATGATGAGAAAGGATTCTGCGTCTGCTGTATGTATCTTCATTTTCTAGGTGATGTTGTGGTGATGGTGAGTAATGAGTAAAGATGGCAGAATTTTGGACCTTTGCAGCTGATGAAAAATTAGCAAAGATCTGAAACGTCACGTAACCAACAACCGGGAACATCGTACTTAGGGGGAATTTACTAAACTCTGTTAAATCAGGGAACATAAGGTGACATTACAAAAAGAAAGCAACAGACGGTGTGTTCCCTGAGTTAACGTTGTATTTACTAAGCTAAATAATATGCTAAAATAACAACCATAATTGAGCTAATTGATGTCACATTATCAATGCGTTAACCTAGTATTAACTTGCGTTAACTTACAATATGTGCCGCAATGAAAGCCTTGGTGTTACTGCTAATCAGACCCTGATTTGGGCTTTTGCTGGAGTGGAGACAGAGAAATAACATAAATCCCGCTTTTTTGGTTAAACCAGGGGTTCTCAACTCCGGCCCTAAAGTTGCCCCACCGGGCAGGTTTTAAGGATATTCCATCTTCAGCACGGTTGGCTCTATCAGTGGCTCTGTCCAAGACTGAGCCACTAATTGAACCACCCGTGCTGAAGTAGGGACTGATTGAGCCACCTGTGCTGAAACAGGGATATCCTGAAAATCTGACCTGTTGGGGGGGGTCTCGAGGACTGGAGTTGAGCCCCCCTGAGTTAAACCATTCCTAACTCTGGCATCACACTGGTTCAGACACCGGCAGGTTTAGCTCTCACTTAATTAACACCATGTTACTTCCACCGTGTTAAGGCTATACTCGTTACGAAAGAAAGCATGGCGCAATGTTACGTTATTGTCCTTGGTGAATACAGCGTTTCTATATTAACATATACGTTAACTTCACATTGAGTGGCCTAACAGGGTTTAGTGAATCCGGGGCCTTAAAGAATACCTCATTCCCAACGTCCGTGAATGTTGAACAAAAATGATTTGCGAATATTGGGAAAAATACTGCAGAATATCAAATAATGTGTGTGAACCTGTTAAATATTCAGCAAAACAAATAGGGAAACGCTACATTTTAAACTTGATATCTTTTGTGAATTCAGGTGAAAAAATGTCAAAAGATTTACGAAGGGAACTGGGACAGCTTCCAATGTCCCTAGTAATGAGCTGCACGTATAATACTAAAGTCGAAATGTACGTAATAAAACCGCAGATGTGGTTTGAAATATCTCTGCACCGACCTCTCCCTACATCGATCAGGGAGTCTTTCCATAGCAACACTAAGCAGATAAGCGAATGTGCCCCAGTCACTGAAATTAGAACAGTGACTGACCCCCATGGAGTGAAATGAGGGTTTCCTTCCTGGCAGCACAAAGTGGAAAGGATGCATTTATACTGAAGGAGGTATGGACAGCCGGAGATAAACGTGGCAGGTAAATGGTGAGTGGATAAGTCTTCAAGTGGAATCCAATGCTGCTAGAAAGCCTTACAGTACTTCTGTTTGTGCACTGAGGATATCCGTGTTGAAGCCAGTGCTGAACAGATGAATCTATTCACAATCCATAACTAGTTGAGTACAGCTCCCTGTGCAGGGGAAAGTGAGAAATACAGCCTCAGAACATCAGTTTCTTCCTTAAGGACAGAGAACCGTTAAGTGTGCAGCTTTACATATTACACAGGCTCACTAAGCCTGTCTTTTGCACAGACATGTCATTGTGTCATTGTGTTCCAAACAGGGATTTCTCTGTAGCCGTTTCACACCCCTTGGACAGACAAGCCTTGCTGCTCAGTATGCTAGCAAACATGAAGATGTATTCATTTTGTAAAGATGTGTGAATGTGTCCCCCGTTTGCTTCGGAAAACAGTTGTCAAACAGCTGTGAAATGTTTCACCAAATATATCAGCAAGAGTCTCAAAGCTGCATTTGGCTCACTCGTTGTTCTTGTGCTGTCAGTGTTTTGATGCTGTTTCTCCCTTCATGTGTGACCTTCAATGTACCTGCAAGAAATCCGTTTTACCCTTGTAAACAAATAGAAGATGTCACACCACAATATATATATATTTAACCCTTTTACTGCCAGTGGGGGCTAAATGCGTTACCGGCCTACCTGACCCCTCTGGCAGTATTGTATTGTATGTCTTTATTTATATAGCGCCATTAATGTACATAGCGCTTCACAGCAGTAATACATGTGATAATCAAATAAATAACAGATAATATAAATAACAGATCATGGGAATAAGTGCTTTAGACATTAAGGAAGAGGAGTCCCTGCTCCGAGGAGCTTACAGTCTAATTTTTAGGGAGGGAGAACGTACAGAGACAGTAGGAGGGAGTTCTGGTAAGTGCATCTGTAGGGGGCCAAGCTTTATGTATCATGTGTTCAGAATAGCCAAAGTGCTATTCATATGCTTCTTTAAGCAAGTGTGTCTTGAGGTGGGTCTTAAAGGGCATTCCAGAGGTGTGGGGCAGTCAGTGAAAAAGGTTTAAGGCGGGAGAGGGCTTTAGATACAAAGGGGGTAGAAAGAAGACATCCTTGAGAAGAACGCAAGAGTCTGGATGGTGCATAACGAGAAATTAGGGCTTAGATGTAAGGAGGGGCAGAAGAGTGTAAAGCTTTAAAAGTGAGGAGAAGAATGGAGTGTGAGATGCGGGATTTGATCGGAAGCCAGGAGAGGGATTTCATGAGAGGAAATGCTGAGACAGATCTCGGAAAGAGTAGAGTGATTCTGGCAGCAGCGTTTAGGATAGATTGCAGGGGAGACAGGTGAGAGGCAGGAAGGCCAGACAGCAGGAGGTTACAGTAATCAAGACGGGAGAGAATGAGGGCCTGAGTCAGAGTTTTAGCAGTCGAGCAACAGAGGAAAGGGAGTATCTAAGTTATATTGCGGAGGAAAAAGCGACAGGTTTTAGAAATGTTTTGAATGTGAGGGGCGAATGTGAGAGAGGAGTCCAGTGTGACCCCAAGGCAGCGTGCTTGGGCTACTGGGTGAATGATTGTAGTTCCAACAGTAATGTGGAAGGAGGTAGTATGGCCAGGTTTGGGAGGAAGTATGAGGAGCTCTGTTTTAGCCATGTTGAGTTTTAGGCGGCGGAGGGCCATCCAGGATGATATAGCAGAGAGACATTCAGAAACTTTGGTTTGTACAGCAGGTGTAAGGTCGGGTGTTGAGAAATATATTTGTGTGTCGTCAGCATAGAGGTGATAATTAAACCCAAAAGATGTTATTAGGTCACCTAGAGAGAGTGTATACAGAGAAAAGAGAAGAGGTCACAGGACAGAGCCCTGGGGTACCCCCACAGAGAGATCAATAGAGGAGGAGGTGTTAGCAGAAGAGACACTGAAAGTACGATGGGAGAGGTAGGATGAGATCCAGGATAGACCTTTGTTCCGAATGCCAAGAGTATGGAGAATGTGAAGGAGATGAGGATGGTCCACGGTGTCAAATGCTGCAGAGGTCGAGTAATATGAGCAGAGTGTAATGACCTCTGTCTTTGGCAGCATGGAGGTCGTCAGTTATTTTAGTGAGGGCTGTTTCCGTGGAGTGAGCAGTGCGGAAGCCAGATTGTAGAGGGTCTAGGCGAGAATAGGTGTTGAGAAAATGGAGCAAGCGAGAGAATACAAGACGTTCAAGGAGTTTAGAGGCAAAAGGCAGGAGGGAGACAGGTCGATAGTTAGAAAGACAGGTAGGGTCAAGCTTGCTGTTTTTGAGTAATGGCATGACTGTTGCATGTTTGAAGGAGGATGGAAAGGTTCCAGAGCAGAGGGAGGAGTTAAAAATGTGTGTGAGTGTAGGGATTATAGTAGGAGCAAGAGGTTTTAGGAGATGGGAGGGAATGGGGTCAAGAGGGCAAGTGGTAGAGGGAGAAGAGGTGATCAACAGCGACACATCCTCCTCTGAGACAGTGGAAAAAGAGTCAAGGAAGGCAGGAGGAGAGTTAGGAAGAGGTATAGGATGGGAGGAAGAAACAGGGGATATTCTGACGTATGAATTCCACCTTTTCCTTAAAATAGTCAGCAAAGTCCTGAGCGGAGATGGAGGAAGGAGAAGCCGCTGAGGGTGGTTTGAGTAGAGTATCAAAGACAGAGAACAGTCGGCGTGGGTTAGACTTGTGCATGTTGATTAGTGAAGAAAAGTAGGCTTGGTTAGCTTTCGAGAGGGCAGAGTTGAAACAGGATAGCATAAATTTGTAGTGAAGGAAGTCTGCGAGAGTATGAGATTTCCACCAGAGGCGTTCAGAGGAATGAGTGGAGGAACGCAGCATGCGCGTGTGGGAATTTAACCAGGGTCTAGGGTTAGAAGGGCGAGTGCGGCAGAGAGAAAGCGGGGCATGTAGATCAAGAGAGGAGGACAAGACAGGGTTGTAGTTCCTGACCAGGTTGTCAGGGTCTAGCAGAGCTGAGAGAGGAGAGGGAGGAGCGTAAAGTGGACTCAAAGTCAGGTAAGTGAATAGAGCGCAGGTTTCTGCAAAACCGGGGGGTAGACGGAGGTGGAGAAGGGGAGAAGCGAGATAGAGAGAATGAGATGAGGTGATGGTCAGAGAGAGGAAAAGGGGAAATGGAGAAATCGGAGAGAGAAGTTTTTAGTGAAAACCAGGTCTAAGTAGTGGGCATCCTTGTGGGTGCTGGCTGCAGTCCACTGTTGAAGGCCAAAAGAAGAGGTTAGAGAAAGAAAGCGGGAAGCCCAAGGGAGAGAGGGGTCATCAATGTGGCAATTGAAGTCCCCAAGGAGAAGAACAGGGGAGTCTGAGGAGAGAAAGAAAGAGAGCCAGGATTCAAAGTGAGAGAGAAAGGCAGAGGGGGGATGAGTAGAGGTAGGTGGGCGATGACCGCCACGTGGACAGGGAGAGGAGAGAAGATCTGGACTGTGTGAACCTCAAAGGAGGGAAAAGCAAGAGAGGGGGGAATAGGAAGAGTTCGGTAATGGCAGAGAGAGGAGAACACACGCCTCCACCCCTGCCATCAGGGCGCGGAGTGTGGGAGAAGAAAAGGCCACCATAGGAGAGGGCAGCTTCCAGAGCAGAGTCAGACTGAGTGAGCCAGGTCTCAGTTATAGCAAAGAGAAGCAGGGAGTGAGAGAGAAAGAAGTCATGCACAGAGAGGAACTTGTTAGAGAGGGAGCGAGCATTCCAAAGGGCACAGGAGAAAGGGAGAGAGGAGGGAGGGTGGCAGGGGATGGGTATGAGGTTGGAGGGGTTAACACCAGAAGGAGTAGAAGTTGCATGTGGGAGGCGAGGACGAGAGCAAGTAGAAATAAGGCAGGGACCAGGATTGGGAGAGATATCCCCAGAAGCAAGGAGGAGAAGCATGGATAGAAAGAGGATGTGTGAGGATGATTTGTAGGGGTGTGTTTTAGTGCAGGGTGTATAGCTGTGTGGTGACAGAGGACGCAGGTAAGAAAGGAGTTCATGTGAACAGAGAAGTGGGGCAGAAAGGAGAGATGGAGATATATGAATAGAGTTAGAAACATAAGGAGACTGGTGGAAGGAAGTGCATAATTTGATAATAAGTGAGGTTGCAGCAAATATAAAAAAATAAAGGCGGCATCACAGCAATAGGTAAGTGTTGAGATGTGCAGTCTTAGATAGATGATATCCTCCTTTCCAATGCAGTGAAGGAACCTTCTGAAATTCCAGTGATCAAAATACAATGGTACTAATTACTATATATATATATATATATATATATATTAATGCAAACTTATTTTCAAAGAAAAATCAGATCTAGTTTAAATATGACCACATTCTCTTCTCATGGCGGTAACCATTTAAAAACACTGTCTAAAGAGCATCGACTAAAAGCGTCAACACGGATATCCTCAGTGCACAAGGAGAAGTACTGTAAGGCTTTCTAGCAGCATTGGATTCCACTTGAAGACTTATCCACTCACCATTTAGCTGCCAAGTTTACCTCCGGCTGTCCATACCTCCTTCAGTATAAATGCATCCTTCCCACTTTGTGCTGCTAAACAGGAGATGTAGCCCTTTCAATCACAGTACACTTCTCTTGGCACTTTCCATGCACATGAAACATCTCTTTACCTCCTTCCATAATTAGGGGTGGGACTGCGATCCTCACCACTGTCATATTTCCCATTAGGCCCGGGGCTAAGGCGACAACATTTTGGGACTGCAAACCTTTCTGCCCCCGTATAGTTTTGCCGCGCTGTCAGGCCCCTCGGACCTAATGGGAATGCATTTCCTGTGTCGGCCGCCCTCCTTTCTGCCGCCCCCCTTGCTCCTTTGGAATCCCGGTGTCAAATGACGCTGCGGACGCCCCCACCCTGATGTCATACGGTGTCTCGTTGCCATGACAACATGACGACGTCGCGATGTCCAATAATGTCCCGACGTCACGTTTCCATGGCAACGCGCCACGTACGACGTCACTCGCGGCGTCATTTGACGCTGGGATTCCAAAGGAGCAGGAGGGTGGCACGAAGGAGGCGGCCGACACAGGCAAGTGGCTAGGGGCAGCAAATTTGGAAATCTGTCCTCACCCCTGAGAAAGAAGATGGGGAGGCTCTGGTCATTACAGATACAGGACTGAGTGTCTGGCCTCTGGTGTCTCTCTGTGACGCATCTCTTATTAATACTCCTCAACGTATTTTCCATGAATCTGTTGGGCTTTTAGGCAGAGAAAGCTTAAGAGCTCACCCATCTAAAGGCTCCTATATCCCTCACAAATACGCTAATGGATCCCGTAAACTGTTGAATTGAAAATAAACAACAGTTTATCACAAGGTTGGTTCCTTTGCCCCCGTAAAAGCCTCCCTGCTGGATTGCCACAATTACTAACGCTTCGGTTTCACCCTTGTCTTGGGGGAATTGGGACAGGATTACAGAATGTTTGATCAATTTTC
Source organism: Ascaphus truei (assembly GCF_040206685.1). Taxonomy (NCBI): domain Eukaryota; kingdom Metazoa; phylum Chordata; class Amphibia; order Anura; family Ascaphidae; genus Ascaphus; species Ascaphus truei. The sequence continues at coordinate 36,593,069 of NC_134493.1, read as the reverse complement.
CAGTTGAGCAACTGCTCGCAGATTGCATGGGGCAACAGCCCCATCAGGTGGCGACTGGTGGAATCATTGCCAAAAATCTGCGTTTCCATTCAAATAGCATACATTCTCATGCTGTACATACTGTAGTAAGGGCACACAAATTAACTGGTGTTTGGGTTTTTGGTTCCAAAAAACCTTTTTGTGCTTTGGTTTTGCTGGCACTCGTTTGGTTTGGTTTTGGATTTGGAAAAAAAAAAATCTGCCAAAAATGTGGAAAAAAGTTCACCAGTTTATAAAAAATAAACAACAAAATACAACAAATCTGGGGATGACTTTTTTTTCCGCGGTTTTTGGCTCGTATTTCAAAAATGCGTTCTGTACGTCATATTGAATGAATTGGAAAGAGATGAACGAACGGCGGAACTCACAAAGGACGCATTTTGAACCTCATCACCCTAATAGAAAGTGTTGATCATTGGCTCAGTTGTAGATCCTCACTCCCCATGTATTTCTCTCCCTCCCTCACACTCCCCCCATATATATTGTCTCCCTCCCCCCATGCATTTATCTCTCTCCCTCCCACTCCCCCCATATATATTCTCTCCCTCCCTCCCCCCATGCATTTATCTCTCTCCCTCACACTCCCCCCCATGTATTTCTCTCTCTCCCTCACACTCCCCCCATGCATTTCTCTCTCTCCCTCACACTCCCCCATGCATTTCTCTCTCTCCCTCACACTCTCCCCATGCATTTCTCTCTCTCCCTCACCCCCCCCATGTATTTCTCTCTCTCCCTCACACTCCCCCCATGCATTTCTCCCTCACACTCCCCCCATGCATTTCTCCCTCACACTCCCCCCATATATTTCTCTCTCCCCCTCACACTCCCCACATGTATTTCTCTCTCTCCCTCACACTCCCCACATGTATTTCTCTCTCCCTCACACTCCTGCCAACAGAAATCATGGGGCCCGGGACAAATGAAAGGAGCAGCCCCCCCCCCGAACCCATAGCGCACCCCCCCCCCAAACCCATACCACGAAAAAATATCTTTTAGCGCGCAACTTTTACTTAACTGTTTTCTTATTGTGATAAAGAAATAAACATTACAATGCAACCTGTTTATTTTTATATTTTCAACAAAAGACATGTGCCTGCCTGCCTGGGTGAGTGGGTGGGTGAATGACGGTGGCTGGGTGGGTGAATGACGGTGGCTGGGTGGGTGAATGCCGATGGCTGGGTGGGTGAATGCCGGTGACTGGGTGGGTGAATGCCGGTGGCTGGGTGGGTGAATGCCGGTGGCTGGGTGGGTGAATGCCGGTGACTGGGTGGGTGAATGACGGTGGCTGGGTGGGTGAATGACGGTGGCTGGGTGGGTGAATGACGGTGGGTGGGTGAATGACGTTGGCTGGGTGGGTGAATGCCGGTGGCTAGGTGGGTGAATGCCGGTGGCTGGGTGGGTGAATGACGGTGGCTGGGTGGGTGAATGACGGTGGCTGGGTGGGTGAATGCCGGTGGCTGGGTGGGTGAATGCCGGTGGCTGGGTGGGTGAATGCCGGTGACTGGGTGGGTGAATGCCGGTGGCTGGGTGGGTGAATGCCGGTGACTGGGTGGGTGAATGACGGTGGCTGGGTGGGTGAATGACGGTGGGTGGGTGAATGACGGTGGCTGGGTGGGTGAATGACGGTGGCTGGGTGGGTGAATGACGGTGGCTGGGTGGGTGAATGACGGTGGCTGGGTGGGTGAATGACGGTGGCTGGGTGGGAGACAGTGAATGTACTCCACCCATGCATTTCTCTCCCTCGTGTATTTATCTCCCTCATTCCCCCCATGTATTTCCCTCCATCCCTCACTCCCCCTCTCCCTTCTTGTCTCACTCCCTTTTACTCTACCTTCATCTCCCCTCCTCCTCTCCCTCACAACCCCACACACTCAATTTCCCACCTCCACCCACACCCCCACACCCCCCCACACACACCCACACACACAAACACCCCTACACAATCACACACACAACTCCACACAATCACAGACCCCCCCCCCTCTAAAAATGTTACCGGGGGTGATAGGGCTGCTCCGATCCCATCAGTTCTTCTGCTCAGCCATGTGGAGGGGACGGGTCTCCCTTTGGAGGTTAGTGGCTCCTCCCACCCAGGGTTTAAAGCTCGCCCCTCCCCACTGCCCAGGTAAGCAGGTTTTGTTTTCATGCAGCTGGTTGCGACAGGTTCAATTCCAGGACCATCCTCCCCCTAATTATAGAGGTAAATAAGGATTTTAATCAGTTAGTGTTAGGACCTGCGATATTATGGTCATGCCTTGAAGGTGGCTCGCAGGCTTATACACTTTGGCCAAAGGGTTAACTAAATGACCCTTTTTCAGGATATATAGGTATTTCACTGTGTATTTTTGTCACGTTGGATGTTGCTCTGGACTCTTGGTTTCTTGAAGTTAACGTGAAGAAATTAATCAGGTAGTGAGCCTGCAAACTTTAAAGATTAATAATAAATCACACCTATTTCCTTCGCATGTATCCACAAATCCATCATTGCAGTGCACTTATTTAATGTAGATACAGAGGCGAGATGTATACATCTGTCTAGAGATGGGTGATTTTTGGGGGGCAGATTTGGATCCACTGCAAATCGGTCGGTTCCTTTGGTCTGCGAATTTGTGCGAATCAGTCTCAAAAAGGGCAATTGGTCTTTTTCGGATTTTATTTTGATCACCGGCAATCCAATCCTCGGATTCCGCAATCCGCGAGAGGGTTGTTAGAATCCAATCCACAGAGTTAGCAATCCACCCTGCGGATTGTATACTTAAACTCCACCCTGCGGATTGTATTCTTAAACTCCACCCTGCGGATTGTATTCTTAAACTCCACCCTGCGGATTGTATTCTTAAACTCCACCCTGCGGATTGTATTCTTAAACTCCACCCTGCGGATTGTATTCTTAAACTCCACCCTGCGGATTGTATTCTTAAACTCCACCAGCGGATTGCGGAATCCGAGGGTTGGATTGGTTAAATCCGCCGCCGGATTGTATCCAATGGTGTTTTTTTTTTTAATTCAACCGCACGGATTGAAACTGGAACAATTTGTTGACGGATTTTACACCGCGGAACGGATTTTGAATGGAAAGCTCGGGAAATTCCACGAAACGGATTTTGCCAGTTTCGGCCATCTCTGCATCTGCCCCAGTTCATTTTGTCAAAGTTTTTCCAAAATCTATAAAATACTTCCCCCACTTTTTATTCTCTTCACCTTCCCTAAAAGTCTCCTCGCTCTATCCAGATTTCCATATCTCTGCTCCCCTCCGCTTTGCCTGTGTCCATACACAGCGCCACCATCTCCAAACCTCTACGCCAGTTACTTCTGCACCATCAACAAAAATCACTCACAAATCCTTTTCCCCACCTCCTTTCTGTCTCACTCCTCCTTGCTGCTGGACCGCGCCATACTGTATATTCACCAGTTCTCACCCACACCTCCCTTCCCCATTTATTCCTACCAAGGGCACTAACCCTGCTATCTTAATTCCTACCCTCTGTGCCCTCTGAAATGTGGCTGTCCGCTATCGACTGCCTACCTCTACGTCCTCTACCGCTTATCTTCCTTTTATATTTAAAAGCCATGGCTTTTCCTCTTTTTCTCCTCTGACTCTTCCATTCTTTTATGGGGAACTACTGTATAACTTTCATATACATGATCCCTCTGGTCCCTTGGCATCTCTCTCACAAACAAAGCTCTGGGTGTACATCACCTCTTCTGCTCTCGTTCCTTTCATCTCCGTGCTCTAAACGAAACTTGTCTCTCACAACGTGACACTGGTGTGGAGGCTGCAATCTCCTATGGAGGTCTCTCTTTCTCTTACTCCCTACCCTTCAATGGTTAGTGGGGTGGGGTGGGCCTCCTCTTCTCCGTCCACTACCAATATCAGCTCCACTCTATGCCCCCATCTGTTTCATTCTCTCCCTTTGAGATTCATGCTTCAGTTTTTCTACCCTCTCTGCATGTGGCTGTCCTCTATCGACTGCCTACCTCAACGTCCTCTACCGCTTAGCTTCCTTTTATATTTAAAAGTCCTGACTTTCCCTCTTTGTCTCCTCTGACTCGCCCATTCTTTTATGGGGAACTTCAACTGTCATATTCATGATTCCTCTGGTCCCTTGGCATCTAGCCGCCTCTAACCTTTTTCCTTACCCACATCAATCGACCAATTCCAGCACCCACCAGGGTGACCACTCTTTACACCTTGTCCTTACGAATAACTATTCCCTTTCTGATTTTCTCCCCCCTCACGCTCTCTGCCCATCACCGCATATTATTCAGCACTACTCATTCCTCTCATGCTCCTCCTACCTGTTCTCTTCACTTTTCTCGAGACCTTTGCTGTATTAAACCTCTCTGCTTTAAAGCACTTACCTTGAACTCTAACATCTATTCTTACTCTACTGCCACTCAGCCTAACAATCGTACAACTCTACCCTCTCCTCCTCACTAGATCTACCCTCCTTCTCCTCACTAGATCTACATTCCCTTAGGCCCATAATATAGTGGACACGCGCAGCAGTTATAGTTGGCTGTGGTTAGCCAGCCACTGTATGCAAGGGCCGCGCGCACACATGGCAGGGAGCGTGGAGCCGGGCGATAGCGGGGAAGACTCCGAAAATTAAGTATTCGCGCGCTAACGCAATATATATGTATGTATGTGTTTATGTATGTGTATGTGTGTATGTGTGTATGTGTGCACAATATTAATAAATAATTTATTCTCACAGCATGTCTTTTTTTTCATTTTTAATATAACCACACACACAGCTTCCCCAGTGACACACAAACACATAGTGACACACAAACACATAGTGACACACACGCAGTGACACACACACACAGTACCTTCCAAGCCTGTCGCTAACAGCAGCATGGACTGTACACACAAAAAGTGTGCATCACGTGCACGAGCGTTCGAACAGGCACACCCGCGCCCACTATATTACGAACCTTAATTGGCTCTGTCACACCCACCCCTCTAACCCATGGCCATGTCTAAATTCACATTTTCTCTGCACCTGTCCTCACTCCTCTGAACACCTCTGGAGGAAATCTTGCACTCATTGTAATATTCTACACTATACATTTCTCCTCCCCTGCTGGAACTCTGCTCTTTCTACTGACAGACAACACTACCTCTCCTTACTAATCAACACTCCAAATCCAATTGACGTTGTTTTATCTCCATGTTTGTCTCCCTCCTCCTACCTTCTCCTCCCACGTTCCTTCCTTCACTTCTCAAGCATTTGCTGACCCCTTCAAAGCCAAGGTCGACGCTGTTCACAGGGAGAGTCCTACTGTCTCCTCCACCTCGACACTGCTTCCACCCAAACTTCCTTCTTCAACTCTTGATTATTTATCCCATTGCACTGAGCTGTTCTCCTCTACTCCATCTACCACTTGCACTCACACCTTATTAAACCTGTTGCATCTCTCCTAGTTCCCACTCTTACCAACATTTGCTGCAGTGGGGCACTTTCATCCTTTAAGAATGTAGCTGTCACACCTGTTTGCCTCCAAACTGTTAGAACATCTCATCTTCTCCAGTATGATCAACTTCCTTAATTCTCATGCCTTCTTGGATCCTCTGCAATCTGGCTTTCATACAGCTTACTGAACCTCCCAAAACACTACTCTATACAACAGTGGAGAGATACAAGTGGTATATAAGTGAATGGATAACTAAATAGGTCTCCCTCTCCCCCCTTCCCCCTTCCCTCCCTCTCCCCCCCCCCTCCCTCCCTCTCTCCCCCCTCTCTCTCCCCTCCCTCCCCCTATCCCCCCCCTCTCTCTCATCATGGTCATACCACTTAGATTGTAAGCTCTCCAGGGCAGGGATTCCCTTTCCTATGTTCTGATGTCATGGTTGCTGCACTTATTGTATTATAATTCCCTGTTATATTTCGTCTAATTTGTTAAGTGCCGTGTACATTGGTGGCGTTATATAAATAAAAATGTACAATACATACAAAAGGGGGCAGCACCACAATAGTGAGCAAATAAAAAAAATAAAAAATAACTTATCAATATGTCAGCAATTGTGCTGAGTCCAAGCCTGGGTTGATAATTCTCTAGAGAAAATGATGATCCAAACGGAATTCCTGCATCATCATTTTCTCTACGTTTACAGGATTCTCATGCAGACTTCCCTGATCCAGGAGCACTGGTTGTTGCAGGTATATTATTCTATGTAATTGGTGCGCAGCTGTGTCATTCACTGTTGATTATTCTCTAGACATGATCACAGAAAATTCTAAACTTCAAGCAACAATGCTCACACGCGTGCAACTTTTCTTCCTGCCAGCGACATTACACAGGTATAAACACGGCCTTCAGAACGCACATCCCAGCACACGCGTGACCAATCACGCTCAGGTAACATCGCCGTGTCGATCTCTTGTTGAATCTCCTCTTTGTGTTTTGTGCTGGCTGTTTCGTAAACATCACATATTTGTTACCAGTTAATTCCGTTTTTAAAACACAAATACATTAATGAGCACCCTGCAGTGACCTTTAAATAGCAAATTTCTGGCCCTGAACTAATCAGCTTTCTAATTATAGTGTAACGAGGTGTTTACAGCAAAGCTGCAGGTGAGAATTAGCAGCGCGTGACTCCTAAGGGAGACAGAACTTAAACTGCCTCTTCAGGGTGGAAATGTGTAGCTAGCAGGGGCAGCCCATGAAGCTAATTAATATTTATGCAATAACAGCTCCGTGTCTACTGAACAGCTTGAACACTGATTTATGCTGTAGAGAAAATGAATAGGAGAGATGGGAAGAGGGAACATGTAGAAGAGAGACAGAAGAGGAAGAAAAATGACAACACATTATTGCAAATACATGCCTATACAGTCTGCCTAACAGGAATACGTCTCACAAATTAACCTCGCTGACGGACATGAGGGGAGGATGCAGATTTTACTGATGGGGGGTGGGGGGGGGGGGAATGGGTGCAAATGTCAAAAATCATGCAAACTGCTTGAAAGTGTCCTGGCCTTTTCCCAAAGCTATTCTCTTACGATCTTCATGATACTCCAATAGATCGTACAACAGAGCTACATAGGAAAGTAGGGGGGCCTGCCACAAGGATATTTCCCATGCAGGGGTCCGCAAAAGGAAAAGTCTGAGAATGGATGGATATCGTTGGCAAACAAGTCGCGCCAAATATTAGTGCAAATATAAAAAGTGATAACTTAGGCTGCGCTTATAGTGCCTGGCGACGGCGACGCGACGTCACTCCAAAACCAATACATTGACTCTGTCGCCAGCGCTCATAGTAAGCATGACAGCGATGATGCGGCCCAAAATTTTGAAGCCGGGTCTATTTGATTTTTTAGAGACAGTCGCCACATGTGGCTGTCTCTAAACCAATCAGAGACCACGGCCCGCCCCCTTTCGTGACATCACTGGCCTTGTCGCCAGCGACGTCGCTTCAAATCAAATTATAACTTTCGTTGGTGGCGACGGCGACGGGTGACTTCATCGGTCGCGTCGCCGTCACCAGCACTATAAGCGCGGCCTCACGCTGCGCTTCCCATACACAAATCTTCTAGAAATATGCATATATTCTCACTTATGCAATAGAGAAAGAGTAAATGTGCAATGTTCTCGGGGAGCCGTGATTTGAAATAGTTCCAGATGAAAACGGAGACGGAGGCAGCTTCGTGTCGGATGAACCACATTCAAACAGCACAAAATGAGAAGCGCGGGCTCCCTAGTGTAAAATGTAGAAACTATCTCGATAACGTGCAAAGAGGCAGCACTCACAAGGAAAGAATGATACAAAGTCTTGTGAGATAATGTCTCATAGTCAGCGACCGAGGGGGGCGACGATATTCAGACAGGAACAAAGAGCTGTTTGATTGCTCTCTCCTCCGGATAGAGTTGTAATAAGTCCTTACCGTCTTTACTAGCACACAGCTCACCGGAGTTTCCGTCTTGTGTATATCTCTGTCAGTGCGTCTCTCTAGCAGCTTGGTGACGTCAACAATGTGCCCAACGCGTTTCGTCACTGGAACGGGACTTCATCAGGGGTGGTGATCTTAATATTGCAGCCACAGTGTACTCGTCGCAGTACAAGAGAGACAATACAGTAAAGGGAATTATAATACAATAAGCGCAACAAACAAGATCAGACAGTAGGAAAGGAAATCCCTGCTTGTGTCTTTTATTTCCCTCTATTCCAATGTCTGCTTTAGAAATTGTTGTGTACCCTCAATAAATAAAAATAGACATACATAAATAGCCCATTCCCTGGCTGTTCTTTGGGGACTTTTCTTACAGTTCTCCTTATTGCTGATATGATTTTTCTACTGAAATTCAATATATATTCGCTATTACTTTTGGTACTCCCTTGAGAAAGGTGTGGAATGGATGCCCAAACCAGTTGGGGATTTTTTGACTGATGTGCTGTTTTTAACTTTTGTCTAAATAACAGAAAGGTTTTTTTTTTTAATAGCCCTGGAGCAATTCTGAGTGGTCCTATATTGCTGTGCAAGCTTTATCTTCTATATCAGTAGTGTTCTCCTACATTACTCTGTCTGCTCTACACGTTTGTGCCTCTGTCTTCACCAGCAGGACGTGCATTTTCTGAAATTGATGTACAGGTCAATGTATCATTGGCGTCTGTGGCATTAACTTTGCAGAGCCGCGTGGCTATCCTCTCTGGCAAGGAGGGGTTGGTTGAGGAAAGCAATTTTTATCCTGTGTCACTTAGTATCAATGTACAGTACTTTGATCCTATCTTGTGCGTCAGCTTTGGTTTTAGAGTTGTCAGTAAGAGGAATTAAGCAGTGCAATGGGGGAAGAAGGAGAAGCAGGCCTGGAAGGAGTCATTATGGACCTGGGGTGGTGGAGGAGATATGTGTCTGGGGTGGGAAGAAGGTACTGTATGGAGGGAGGTAGTTATGAACCTGGGGGGAGGGTTTTTTATCGACCTATGTGGAGGCAGTTATGGATCTGGGGGAAGGGAAGAGCAGGAATTATGGACCTGAGGGGAGGAAGGAGGAATAAAGGTTGACACCCTCCAGCAGGTCCCCTCTGCTTTGACAGGCACATCTGCAGATCTGGCAGGCACTACATATGCTGCCGGCAAGGGGCGTGAGCTCCTTGAATCACCGACCCTAGGAAAGGAGTTGTGGCTGCCACCCCTGACGACAGGAGGGGGTGTGCCAAGTCAAGTGTCCTTAGCCGGGTGGCAGAGGGAGACCCAAGTTGGGGCCCAAGACAAGTAATGCCCTCCCACCCTGAACCTATTATAATGTGATGTTTCATATTCAACATTCCTGTCTTTAATTGTTTCCTCTTTACGAGCATGAAAATAACTCTTTGGCTACCAACATGCAACACACATAGGAATCTAGATGGGACAGTTAATGTTCTGCCTATTCACTGCAGGGTCCTAAGGTTGAGTGGTGCAGTTACAGAGATTAGACAGCAGATGGTGCTCTTTCAACATGTTTGCCTCTTCCTCCCTGTATCAAGTCTGTGAGAATCATCACAGAGTAGCATCCTTGTTTATGATTCCCTGTGCCATCTCCTGATCTATGAGACAAGTTGTGAGGCTGATACCGTACTCTAGTCTTGTACCACTCTGCGATTTTGCCAATAGACCTATCTAATAAAGGGATTTATTGGGCCATAGAAGGCGAATGTATATTGTAAAAGAACAGTATCCTTTTGTTGCACTCTAGAAACGTCCTCATAGTAAAATATGACTTTTAATTAATATACAGATAAAATAATACGCGAGAGAAACCTAGAAATGTGTAGTTAGAAACCCCTGGTAAATTTGGGAGCTTGGGCCCTTCTCCACAAATCCTTATATGTAGGGTAGAACTTCTGTGTAGTTATACGCCATGTGAGCTATTCACACCAAACAGAACTGTGCTGATAATATATGTGTACATGTAATATTCTTGTAATGAAACATCCTCCTTATTGTATATATTGGTGGCGTCTCCTGCATTCATAAAGATGGATGCCAAATGAAATTCCCTGGTCACATTTACATGGGACAAGCCCCTACTGGACTGATTCCTAAAGTGAACTGAAATAAAATTCTCCTATAAACGAATTAGTGTTGAGTAGCTTTGATATCCCTCTAAATAACTAAATACCCTATCTGACACAAAATTGAGCTTTGGTATACATTCCCTGTATTCAAAGTAGTTACTTTGTGCGTTTCGCGTGGAAACGCCAGCAGCTAACCCTTACAGTTCGGGGTCGTACTTGTGATGTCAGCTACAATGTCATTAAAACCCAACACGCGTTTCACTCAAACTTTGAGCTTCTTCTGGGATGGCCATAGAAGGCCCCGAATGTATTTGAACAGAGGGATCAGTAATGCATTGTATCCATAAAGAGATATTGGTGCCACATTAGCCCGCAATGGGGTGGTCGGGATTCGTCTCATACATTGTTATATATTATTAAATATACATTCCATACACTTTTTATACATTTTGAACCCTATATTATTATGATTCCATCGCTATAATAATAATAACAATAATAGCATTTTCTTGTATAGCGCTGCTAGTTTTACTTAGCGCTTTACAGAGACATTTTGCAGGCACAGGCCCCTGCCCCGTGGAGCTTACAATCTATGTTTGACTTGCCCAAGGTCACAAGGAGCCGACACCGGGAATTGAACCAGGTTCCCCTGCTTCAACCTCAGTGCCAGTCAGTGTCTTTACTCATTGAGCCACTCCTTCTCCCATATTTCACCTTCTCTCTAATACACCTTGTATTCTTTCCTGTATTGCTCTGTATACATTCCATGTCCTATACTATCTTATTGTTTATTCTACATGTTGTCCGGTATTACTGGTTTTCAACCCTCTCCTCAGGGAACCGCTTACACCAGATTTGATAAGTGACTGAGTATTTATCACACATGAGATGCTTTCAGATAAGATATGAATAGAGCAATGCTTCATTGTCCTCCAAGTTTAGCTGGGGCTTTTTGAGAAGCGCATTGAAAACTGCCCAATCTTAGTTCTTAGGCTGCGCTTGTAGTCCTAGCTATGGCAACAGCGTGCAGCCGCAAAGCAAGTACTAGCAGTCTGTCTCGGGTGCCCATAGTGGGCGCGACTGGACGGCACTGCGCAGCGACGTTCTGGTCGCGATCGCTGAAGTTAAACAAATTTGTGATTTTCAGCGATCGCAGCATGACGTCAGCGGCATGTGTGCGGTTCAGCCAATGAGGGTGAACTGCTAATGGCCACGCCTCCACCATGCCCCCTGTCGCCCGCTGTACAGATTCCTGCACTATAGCTATTCCTAAGGCGACGGATGACGTCACGCGGTCGCATCACCGTAGCCAGTACTATAAGCGCAGCCTTATACACACTGCACTCTTGTATGCATTACACATCTCATGTCTAGTCCAGTCCACATATATTTGCTATTTCAAGATTAAACTAAATATAGTTACATAGTAGATCAGGGGTGGGCAAAAATATGAAATAATTAGCGTTTTGTTAGGCGCGGGAGGGTCAATTACCTCCCAGCCCCATCTGACCTGATGGTGGCTCTGTGTCACTATGTGTGTGTCAGTGTATCTGTGACACACTGAGGCACACACTCTGACACAGACTAGCACTAATACACACACACTCTCTCATACAAACACACTCTCATACAGACACTCACTCTCATACAGACACTCACACTGTCATATAGACACACTCTCATACAGAACCTCACTCTCTCATACAGACGCACCCTTTCTCTCATAGAGACACACACAGACACTCCTTCCCCATCCCACAGTGTGCAATGAGAGCAAGGAGGGCTCCAAATATCTCTGTCCCTCCCACTAGCTCTTCCCCAGACAGCCATTTAGCCCCACCCCCAATTCTCACGTGGCTGATGACTCCTGCTCTCCTATCCCCCTGCTCCCCTCACTGAGCTGCGCGACGGTGACCAGACCTGTCAATCAGGTGAGTTATCACTGCACAGGCGTCAGGGGAGACATTTTAGGCACCCGAGTCTGTTGGATGGAGTTGAAAAAAGACATACTGTATGTCCATCGAGTTAAACCTATGTTAAATTTAGACGACGGAGATACTTTTCATATATATATACAGGCATACCCCGCATTAACGTACGCAATGGGACCGGAGCATGTATGTAAAGCGAAAATGTACTTAAAGTGAAGCACTACCTTTTTTCCACTTATCGATGCATGTCTGTGCTGCAAATGTCATATACATGCATAACTGATGTAAATAAGGCATTTGTAACAGGCTCTATAGTCTCCCCGCTTGCGCACAGCTTCAGTACAGGTAGGGAGCCGGTATTGCTGTTCAGGACGTGCTGACAGGCGCATGCGCGAGCTGCCGTTTGCCTATTGGGCGACATGTACTTACTCGCGAGTGTACTTAAAGTGAGTGTCCTTAAACCGGGGTATGCCTGTATACATATATATATATGATAAGTATCTCTCTCTCTCTCTCTCTCTCTCTCTCTCTCTCTCTCTCTCTCTCTCTCTCTCTCTCTCTCTCTCTATATATCTTATACTATATTAGTGAAAGCACTGTATGCCTGCCTGCCTGCCTGCCTGCCTGCCTGCCAGCCTGGATGTCCGGTGTCCCTAGGGGAAATCTCATTGGTCCCTTGGGCCGCCCCCACACACCTCTCATTGGCCTGAGGTGGAGGCACACCTCTCATAGGCCTGAGGCGGAGTGACGGGCGGGCCAAACACCCCCCCCCCCGCCCTGGCCCTTCACCACACAGACACACGCACACGCACGTAGACACGCACGTACACACACGCACGTAGACACACGCACGTGCACGTACACACACACGTATACACACACGTATACATACACACACACATACGTATACATACACACACACACACGTATACATACACACACACACACACACACACACACGTATACATACACACACACACACACACACACACACACGTATACATACACACACACACACACACACACACACGTATTACATATACACATCATGTATACACACACATGTATATACACACACATGTATACACACACACGTGTGTGTATACATGTGTGTGTGTGTATACATGTGTGTGTGTATACATGTGTGTGTGTATACATGATGTGTATGTATACGTGTGTGTGTGTATGTGTGTATGTGTGTGTGTGTGTGTGTGTGTGTGTGTGTGTATACATGTATACACACACATGTATACACACACACATGTATACACACACACACATGTACACACACACACACACACATGTACACACACACACATGTACACACACACACACACACACACACACATGTACACACACACACACATGTACACACACATACACACATGTACACACACATGTATACACACACACACATGTACACACACACACACACATGTACACACACACACATGTACACACACACACACACACACACACACATGTACACACACATACACACATGTACACACACATGTATACACACACACAAACATGTACACACACACACATGTATACACACACAAATGTACACACACGTACACGTACACGTACACATACACATACACACACACACACACACACACACACACACACACACAATGTATACACACAAACATGTATACACACACACACACGTATACACACACACGTATACACACACACACACTATCCCCAGCACCACCACATCAGCACACCGGTATCCCATGCCCCCCCCAGCACACTGGCATTCTCGGCTCCCCACCATTCCCAGCCCCCATCAACACCATCAGCACCCACACATTGGCACCTTCGCACCTCCCCCATCGGCACACCCACATCCGCACCCCCACATCAGCACCAAACCCTCCCAAATCAGCACACCGATACAATCACCATCGGCACACCCACATCCGCACCCCCACATCAGCAAGAAACCCTCCCAAATCAGCACACTGATACAATCACCATCAGTACAGCCACAGCAGCACTACCACCGCCATGGGCCGCGTGGACCACTCCCCACCCAAATGCCACCCCCACACCACAAACATCCCGGGCAACGCCGGGGCTCTCAGCTAGTATATATATATATACAGTGGTTGACAAATCACCAAAAAATCTACTCGCCACACAAAAAAATCTACTCTCCACCTAGTACCAAACGTGTGCTGCTTGGGCCAATATTTACTCGCCCGGGGGTTAAATCCACTCGCCCGGGGCGAGCAAATGTATAGGTTTGTCGAACACTGTATGTATATATATATATATATATATCTATAAGCAATACGATACCGTTTGGAAATCAGTAGGCAGCACTCCAGAATTGAACAAACAAGTGTATTGAAAAAATAAACACAAAACCAACGTTTCGGTCCACGAATGGGACCTTTGTGCACCACCTTGACGGTATCGTATTGCTTATTCTTCATTATAGGATCTGCACCCACACCAGTGACTATTATTATGGAGTGCTTTTTGTTCTTTTTCTATGTTATATATATATAACTGGGGTTTTGTGTTTGCCTTCCTCTGAATTAATATATATATATATATATATATATATATATATATATATATATATATATATATATATATATATATATATATATTCATATTCAGAGGAAGGCAAACACAAAACCCCAGTGAAACATTATCCAACGATGTCTCATAAGGAATAAATAATTTCCTTCCTACTGTAATTTCAGTAATGGCAATCAGATTTCTACCTGGATCAACATCCTTCCCATGGTTACCGTACCTTCCCTTTCTTAAAATATGTCCAGCCTTTTCTATTAGGAAATTGAGTCTGTGTAGGGAGATGGTGGAGCACTGCAAAGAATTAGGGCTGGAGGCAGATCCGTGAAAAGTAAAAATGCTTTATTCCAGATGCATGGTAGCAACAGCTACATTAAAAAGGGTCCTCTAACGCGTTTCGCGCTATGACAGCGCTTTATCAAAGAGTAACTCCTGTCTCCCCTGATCCCCCTTATATGCTGTTCCCCACGGAGGTGATTTCGCGCCAAAAATCAGTCAAAACTCTGACTGAAGCTGAAACCACGTAAAAAACTACGGTGGCCTCATAGGGTAAAAACACCTCCGTGCTGAAAAAGCAAAGGCGGAAATACAAAAAACTGCATACATAGCCAGATTGATGAGTCTGGTGACAACACATAACACAGACATTACACAAGAGTAAAAAAATGAGATAAATGGACTATAACATACTGAATAAAGAGATGTAAAGTACATAAAGTAAAAAAGCAGCACATATAAAGAAATATAAAATAAATATTTAACTCTCATTAGATAACTGGGAACATGAAGAAATATACCCATCAATAGACCCATCACTCTGATAGTAGTGTATCTATTATCACTAAATATAATAATAAACATGAATGTTTAGGTTAACTCAAAATAAATAAATAAACTAGTCTCAATACAAAAATAATGGCAATAATAATAAAGTTAAAGAGATACATATGTATAATTATCATCTTAAAACAGAAAATTTGAAAAATACATTTATAAAGATCATAATGCTGTTATCACCCAGTAATAGGCTATTGGATTAACTTCATCCTATCAGAGTCACGGATATCAGAAAAAACCCAAGAATAAAGTATATTAATACAAATATTGATTCAATAGAAAAATATATTAGATTGAAATGTATATAATATTAATCATTTATGTACCTAATAATGAACATATACATTAGTGATAAGAGATTATTATGAGAAAATGGAGGTAAAGTCAGAACATAAAATGGATGAAGTTAATCCAATAGCCTATTACTGGGTGATAACAGCATTATGATCTTTATAAATGTATTTTTCAAATTTTCTGTTTTAAGATGATAATTATACATATGTATCTCTTTAACTTTATTATTATTGCCATTATTTTTGTATTGAGACTAGTTTATTTATTTATTTTGAGTTAACCTAAACATTCATGTTTATTATTATATTTAGTGATAATAGATACACTACTATCAGAGTGATGGGTCTATTGATGGGTATATTTCTTCATGTTCCCAGTTATCTAATGAGAGTTAAATATTTATTTTATATTTCTTTATATGTGCTGCTTTTTTACTTTATGTACTTTACATCTCTTTATTCAGTATGTTATAGTCCATTTATCTCATTTTTTTACTCTTGTGTAATGTCTGTGTTATGTGTTGTCACCAGACTCATCAATCTGGCTATGTATGCAGTTTTTTGTATTTCCGCCTTTGCTTTTTCAGCACGGAGGTGTTTTTACCCTATGAGGCCACCGTAGTTTTTTACGTGGTTTCAGCTTCAGTCAGAGTTTTGACTGATTTTTGGCGCGAAATCACCTCCGTGGGGAACAGCATATAAGGGGGATCAGGGGAGACAGGAGTTACTCTTTGATAAAGCGCTGTCATAGCGCGAAACGCGTTAGAGGACCCTTTTTAATGTAGCTGTTGCTACCATGCATCTGGAATAAAGCATTTTTACTTTTCACGGATCTGCCTCCAGCCCTAATTCTTTGCAGTGCTCCACCATCTCCCTACACAGACTTCATCTACAAAACGGAACGGATGCACGCAGTTATGGAGCAGAAGGGGCTAATAAGTGAGTGACTTACTATTTTTTATAGCTACTGTGACTATAGGGTATATGCAGGGCTCCAGCCTATGATACAGGATATGATTATCCACATAGTGATTGCACTGGGAGTTTCTTTATATAAGGGATTCCTTGTGGTTTCACTTTTAAAGTGGTTAGGTTTACTCTGTCCATGTTAGGCTTCATATGGTGAGCCATATACCCTGTCACACATTCATACACTTATACAATTAATATACCCCGGACTCCTAGGCATTATGGCCAACATTGCATAATCTTGGATTTAGAAGCACCATCAGGAGATTCACTTCTCATTTTTTGCTATTAGGAAATGGGCAGACTGGTTGAGCCATCCGGTCCTTAATCTACAGTCAGTGTCTTTGTTTCCTTTACACTATGAACTTCGTCTCATATTATTCCGTGCACATTCGATGCATTGTCATTTTTTTAGCCTTTATACATCCTCCATGTACGTGTTCTGTCTATTTTTATACACCTCGTGCATGTACACACAGTCCTAACGTGTGCAAACATTCACACAAACATTACACTTGACCTTGTTATTGTCTGAACGCACTCCCTGTTCTGTGACGTCCTACAAAGATTATTTCCCTGGCAGGAGGCACATTACAGACAGCAAACACACTGATGCACAGTCAGATCGGTGTATATGTTGGCTCGTCCGTGTGTATAAAATATTTACTGTTATTTCATTAATACATAAAGCGTTTGGCTGGAAGCTTGTTCTACTACAGAAAGGCTAGCATTGGTTTCGAGAGTAGGTCTTTTGAAAGCTTGGACTAGCAGCTCTTCCCAAACATCATCTGTGGGTGTATACTCACCAATGTGATGTCTGGAAATCTGTATACAGTATCAGAATATAGTGTGTGAGAATTCAGTACAGGTTGAAACCACGTTGCAAGTTGTACTCTGATTGGGGGAGAGAAAGAGAGGGTCCATGGCTCAGACCGTTGGTCAATGGCACAATTTGCACCTGTAGGATTTTGTGATTTGGTTGGTTAATAATCATTTGTTATGGAAGGTGTCTTGTCTCATCAGCCCTAGTCAAGACAGTTCCTGTCACCACACTTTGCCCACAACAACTTAAATCACAACCATGGCACACAGACTCCCCCAGCTGCCTTCACAAGTGCTCATGCACTGCGGAATGTCACTGCAGGAAATAACTCTCTACAGCAGATTTCCACCACTACAAATTCCTACGCTCTCCTATATCACTGCCCTTTCCCTGGCCAAGAAAATCTACAGTATTTTTCTTCTCTCATACTAAGTCTATCCTATAACTCAACGCCTGTTTGCTACCTTTAACTCTCTTCTCTGCCCAATTTCACCTACCCCCCTTCCAGTCTCATGGGCCAATACCTTGCCACCTACATCACAGATAAGATTGAGTCCATCACACATGACATCTCTTCAGTTCATGCTCCACATGCAACACCTAGCTTCTTTTGTACACCTAAATCCACTCAACTCCATTTCCCCTGAAACTGAAGAGGAGGTTTCTGTGCTCTTCTCATCATCCCACCATACATGATCTTATTCCTTCACATCGCCTACGCTCCCTCTCTGGCACACTAAGCCTCACCCTAACTGACATTTTTAACCTCTCTCTCATCTACAGCACGTTCCTGTCTTCCTTCAAACACGCACTCATCATGCCCATTCTAAAAAATATCTTTTGATCCAGCCTCTCTGTCTAACTACCGCTCTTTCTTTTTCTCCCCTGTGCCTACCAGCTACTTGAGCATCTGGAACACAACCGCTTTACTCGCTTTCTCTCCTCCAACGCACTGCTTGACTATTTGCAATCTGGTTTCTGCCCGCTACACTCCACCAAAACAGCACTAACAAAAGTGGCCAACGACCTACTCACAACTAAGTCTAAGTGTCACTTCTCCTTACTAATTTTCCTGGATCTCTCTGCTGTGTTTGACACTGTTGATCACCCCCTTCTCCTGCACACCCTACACTCCATTGGCCTCTGTGATGCAGCCCTGTCCTGGTTCAAGACAAAATATCCAACCACTGTTTTAGTGTTTCCTTCTCTGGCATCTCCTGCTCCCTACTCCCTCCTTCTGTCATGAATATACAACAAATGTTCCCGGCACTCAAAGTGATACAGCATAAGCAAATGGATCAGCCAAAAGAATTTAATGGTATACACAAGTTACACAACAAAAGCTAAATGGTGACTGCTGATATCTAAATGAACAAGATGCACAACAAAAGCTAAAGAAGTCTAAATGAACTAAAACAGGGAGAGAAACACGGAAGGGAGGGAAGGAAGGGAAAGGGGGAAGGGGGGGAGGAAAAGGGAGGGGTAAAGTCCAGGGCAAGGGGGGCAACGAATGTTTCGGGGTAAAGACCCCTTCTACAGGCCCGTTCCCAGGGAGACCATAGTTCCCTGGTATTTCCCTATACCCTGTGACTCAATTCCCTGAAGCAGAGGATGTCAGACTAATGGACAACAAGGTCCACTGGACCCGGGGTCCTTTCTCCTGAACAAACCCCTCCAAACTCTCACAAGAGCAGAAAACAAACTGCTCTCCCATATAGTAACAGCCACTAGATGTAAAATAGCGGATGTCTTGATACAAAATAAAATCCCAACTCTGCCAAACATAAGGGTCAAAATATGGTTTATCTGCCAAATGGAGAAGCTGACTCGCTTCCTTAACGACACTTGTGCTAATTTCCAAAAAATCTGGGGCCCATGGCTTGTTATCACAGACGACCCGCACCTGAACCTTAATACAGTTATGCTATAGCCCTCTTTTTGTGTCCCAGGGATGCCCCGGGTCAGCCCCCACTTGAGACAGAGTTCCCAGGTTAACAAGGCCCAAAAATGGTGACAGTTATAGGCGCTAAACATGGTAAATAGGAGAGACAAATTCCTCTGTATTGTGTGTAAACAAAATTACGGGATGTATAATGAAACCTGCTCAACAAATGTATAAGAAGGGTGATGTTACGGTACTTCAGCCCCCGCCCCACCCCGCCACCCTCCCCCCTTTCTTTTTACTTTATTTTGGAGTTCTCTTCCCTATCCTTTCCCCCGAAATGTATGTATACTGCTGTAAAAACTCTCAATAAAATACAAGTTTAAAAAAACCAAAAAAAACATGTGATTTGCATACCTAAAAAAAGCCTGTAAACATTGATTTCTTATGCACAGGTGTCTGTGTTTGGGATATATATATAGCACTTGGGACCATCTCGCTCCCTCTTTCCTTCCCCCATCCCCCTGTCTTCTTCCCCCTCTCTCTGCCCCATCCCTCTCCTTCCCCCTCTTTCCTCTCCTTCCTCTCCATGCCTCTCCTCCCCCCTCCCCATCCCTCTTCTCTCCCCCCCTCTCTGCCCCCCTATTCCTCCCCCTCTCTCCCCATCCCTCTCTCTGACTTGCCTAGATTCACACACATATTTTAAGTAAAACGTTGCAGGTGAATATTTGCCGGCGAAGCAAATATTTAAAAAAAATCCAGAACAATGCCTGATCTGTGTTCTGACTTATGGGACAAGACTACTTTGTAAATATGGCCCTTTGCGTTTGTAAGAGAGGTGTTCAGAGGTACGCAATGGAGACCGTTTAAAGTGAAACTAAAATGAGGCTTTATTGCGCCTGTCCCTTTAACACAGCAAAACATATGAAAATAAGCCAAAGAAAAAACCTACTCCACTTTGGAGAATATCTACACATGTAGTTCAGCCCTCTCTAAATGGGTGGTTAGCTAAGCTATTTACCAGCCCAAAATATATAAACATATATACAGATATATAACAGTCCGATAAGAAAGTCTTATCTGTCTCTTGTAGCTATAGGGGAAGACTCTCTGCTCTCCTGGGTCAGCACCTTTGTGTATTAAGGCAATGTCTGTCCAGGTATAGAGTTCTGGTCCCCTTGTCTTGCTATCAGCATACAGTCCAGTCCTTCTGCAGCTCAAGACATCTGTTCCTCTGGTCCATCAAGTGTGGACTAAGGAAAAATATGTCTGTCCTTCCTTGGTTCAGCCCCCAATTGTGAGACTAAGGAATCCTCTTCCTGTGTCTCAAAGCAGGCTTTTTCTTAGAGAGCTCTAACCAGCCAGGTGGAGTTGGTTAATTGCTGGTATTCAATTAACCAGCACACTGCTGGATTAGAGGCAAGTTTCTTTAACAGGAATAAGTCCCTGTTACAGCATTCTCTATCATCAAAAAGTCATCACAAATCTTTCCTCGTAACATAGAAGAAATTAAGCAGCATCATATAATGTTACATTTAATTTTGTAAAGCTTCTGACTGTACAGTATAATATTTTTTTTTTCATTTACCTTTTTAATAATTTAATAAAAACAAGTGTCTCATGTCTTAACTGATACATTCACTCTCTCCAGTCGCCCCTTGAAATGGATATCAACTAATAAGTTGCTCATAATTAACAGAGTCATTTTTATTGAACTCCAACAGTTTTTAATTTATAAAATGAATCTGGCTCCCCTCAGTGATACAACAGCGAAGAGCAAAGTACCACTGCAGAGAGATGCTTGTTGTGAGAGGTGTGTACAGTGACCAAAATGCCCATTAGAAAGGGATGTGTCTGGAGGCTTATGGCATATTTAGGAAATTTTTTATCATTTCCTCTGGGAATAATGGTGCTGTCCCTCCAGGGAACAAGATGCACCATTGGGCAGCAACATGTTACTTAACTAAAAAAATCATTAGAAAATACTCACAATAGTCATCAAAGTTAAGCTTGTGAACATCAGTGGCGGATTTACTTATAAGCAAAATAAGCTATGGTTTAGACGCCTCCATTTTTTCTCTCCCCAAATACCTATAATATATTTGAGGGGCTCTGTGAATCCAAAGTGTGTATTCATGCTAAAAATAAATTCGAATTAAAATCAATAGTGGTTTGAATCTTTAGTAACAAAAGTTGAATGCACGTTTAAAAGCAACCTGAGTCATGCAAAAGAAAGACGGACAACAGTGACTCAACAACATTTCGCAGAAGAACATCATGGTTTAGTTAGTTCTCCCTTTCGACTTCATATCCACAGTCCATGTTCTGTTTAAGCTCTAGGAGTGCACTGTCACACTATATCACAATTGTGAAGAGTAATCAAAACAATTTACAGTAGTTACCCTGCCCACAATATTGTTGCCATTTTTTTTATGGGGGCTTCATCTTTACCATAGTTTAGGACTGAGGTCTCAAAGTCAGTCCTCAAGGGCCACCAACAGGCTACCTTTTATGGATATCCCTGCCTCAGCACAGATGGCTCAATCAGTAGCTCAGTCGAAGGCTGAGCCACTGATTGAGCCACTTGTGCTGAAGCAGGGATATCCATAAAAGCTAGCCAGTTGGTGGCCCTTGAGGACTGAGTTTGAGAACCCTGGTTTAGGGCCTCGCAAAGTCTTTATCCGACACTAGTGAACATGGTATACGAGAATAACAGAGGTGTTTGATTTGCTATAGTTCCTTCCTTTTGTCTCTGTGTTGCTGTGTGTTCAAAAATATGAGCAGCCAACCCCCTGCCACAGGCAAAGGGCCCAAACCCATTCTCCTACTTGGTCCTCTGACAGGCTGGACCTGATTTACCTACATTGGCTGGGATTTATCAAAGAGCAGTGAATGAAAGGCAGTGGCCAGCAGTATGGGTGCTATACCTTGCCTAGCGCTTTGATACATTCCGGCCGTTGCATTTTTATATGACTACTGCTAAAAAGAAAAGCTTTTCAAAGAAACAACAAAAAAGGGATACACGTTTGATTTAAGGAAGATTCTATTTAGGGGGAGGTAGTTTCGTTACATCCCCCTTTTTGGGGGAATCCATTGCTAAGCAGATCTGCTGCAATGGATTCCTGTTATCATGCACTGTGACCGAGAATTCTCTAACGCAGTGAACACATCATCAAAGTCCAGTGGCTTTTAATATAATTGTGTGGGGAATGCCATGGAATTTAAAACCTTACAGGAAACCATGTGATTGACTCCAGCCATGCTAGAAACAAAACAACAATTCACCGATTTTGTACTTTGTTTATTTTAATTATCCGATACTGACGATACATCGTTCTTATCTATCAGGGTCCGGTTTTTGGAACAATGGAGTTTAATGCTGATATCATATCAGCACCAGACTGATGAAAGAAAATAAGTACATTGATATCAAAGCAAACTAAAAGCAATATATTTCATCCCTTCCAGAACTGAAAAACATAAATACATCTTCGACCAGAAAAGCAAAATAGTAAAGAAGCGATGGAAGTGTCATGGACAGGACCACAATTACTGTTAGGGTCCAGTGGGAAACGGTTAATACATGGGCTTGATTTCTCAGGCAATCTGTAATAACACCTCCACAGCTAATATTGTGACCTCAGATGTATCTGTGCATTGATCGGTCACTCTGCTTCGACAGATGCTGCAGGACAAGCACTGTACATTTTATGAAGAGAAATCATTTCTAAGTGCTCTGTTGAAAGGGGGAGCAACGTTTGCCAAAAATATCCACGGATCATCTGACCTATACACTCAATGCAGGATTTCAATGGAACATCGGGTTGAAATACACAGCATGGAAGCAAGTCTTAAAAAACACTCAGAGGCATATTCACGGAATGGTGCAAGGACCAGACATGTTGCTTTAATCTATTATTTCAATGCCCTCTTTTTCAACCTATAGTTTGCACAGTTGTCTCCTTAAATACACGGATTTCTTACTGCATTGTCATATGCACGGCTCAGAACACTGATAATGAGTTGCTACATTGAGATGCAAATGTATCGTGTAAGTAGCTGGAGATGTGCAAACTTTTTACCCAAGTTTGTAAACCATGCAAAAGTTGCCTGTGTTTCATAATAGGACCCTCCCTCTCTCGCGCTCTCTATCCCTCTCTCCTGCATTTGCTCCCTCCCTCTCCCTCGCTCTCTCTCTCCCTCTCTCCTGCTTTCGCTCCCTCGCTCTCCCTCGCTCTCCTTCTCCCCCTTCCCTCTCTCTCCCTCTCTCTCCTCTCTTTTGCTCTCCAGTAAAAGGGATAGTTCAGGGTGTGGATGTTGGTTGAATAGAGATTTGCTGGTGGAATTTGCCAATTTAACTCAAATTTGGACAAGTTTGAGCCCTTTCGCTAAAAGCTCCAACACAATTTTATTGAGCTTTTTTTTGCCTAAAAAGTTTGTGCAAACTTTTGTGGAATATTAAAAAATGTTAAAAAAATATGAACAAAAATGTAGTTATCACAAGTATACAAATAGCAGTACATAACAGACAAATATATACAGTGAAGGGGTTAAAATTATGTCAGCTCTACAAGTCTCAGGGATTGAAAGGGTGAATATAACCTGCTAGTTTTATCTTTCTTATACGGGCTGTTCCAGTACTGAGAGAATTAACTCACTATGCTAATTGTAATCTTTATTTACTTCTGTTGTTCTCAGTTTGTCTTTTATACAATAGCAAGAGCTGTAAAATGTCCCAAACAATACAGCTGCACGCTCTTGAGAAACATTCCCTGTATTTCTCTTTGTAATGTAGAAGTAGAAACTGCTGGCCAAACACAAGCAAGATGTAATAATTTACTAATGCTTTGTCCAAAGACACAGATACATAACCTCTACAGAAACTTGTTATTTCTCATTGTTAAACATGATATGTTATGTATTAACACGCCCTTAGTTTTTTGTATAAATGTTGGGGCACAACTGAATAAAACTTTGAAGTGTGGAAGCAGCAGCCCTGTTGTCTGACTCCTCTCTTCCCGAGCTCGTATTTGTCTGTGTTTCGGAGACTGCTAAACCAGTGCTGTCCAAATCTCCCTAGGCTGACTGAAGTGATTCCTACCAAAGTAAAAAAGTAACGCTTTCATACAGGACAGTCATAAATATTAGGGGTTGTTCCTTTGATGCGTGTTTTTGTTTTAAAAATGTTTCATGTTTAGGATTTGTTCAAATTCACTGATTTTTTTTGTTTTTCAATAATTCCACAACAAAAACAACAACAAAAAATTGAAGGATGCGCTTTCTTTCAGTGTTGCCTCAAATTTCGACTCAGAATGAACTTTGAAGTTCACAAAGCTTGGATTTGAAATCCGTAGAACATGTCCATCTTCAATAAATAGAATTAGAATAATTAAATGTTTGGAAAACATGTAACAAATAAACATCACAATGGAAACCTGTTAATTTGCACACATCGGCCTATAAAATAAACTCTATTTTTGTTCGTAGGGTAATAACAAATGTAACAAAAGGGACATCCACGGTGACGCAGTTGCGGAAAAAAAATCTAATTTTTTTCTGTCTGAAACGCGACATATTTATAATATCTTTGTATGTATTTCTACTGTTTTAAAATGTGCCGCATACTGCGCCCAAAAAAAATGAATGACACCATATTTAAGGTGACGTAGAAGAAGACCAACGCGGAAGACTGTCAAGAAAAGTATTGCAAGTCGCACATTTTTTAATCCATAGACCTGTGCCAATATGCTAATATAACTCCGCCCCTATCTCCTTCCATTCGCTCCATCAATCCCTCAGCGTCGCAGGCAGACGCAGACAGAATGGTGCAACTAAGATTTCTGCTGCCTAACGCAGGTATATTTGTGTGCGACAAAAGAACGATTTTACGACAACATTTTACCCTTTGTTTTTTTTTCTATTTAGCTTGTGCAAAAAAAAAATCTAATTATTTTATCTCTTTTTCTTGATAAATCTAGCGCTGTTTTTATTACAGATCTGCTCCTAGTTTGCAGTCAGGAATAGGCCCCTTATACTGTACCTGGGTAGATAGAATCACTAATAGAATCCAGCCTAGGAGTGCATGAGTTCTCCTGGGCACAGTGATGACCACCAGTTAATACTAACAGATTCTTTGGTGTGTTTTACTGGAGCTGTAAACCCTGTTCATGGAGAATAGTAAAAGGTAACAGCCTAAAACACAGCTGGGTGATCTTTGGTGCCACATCTCAAAACCAACAGCTCCCTGAGCAGTTATAAAAAGCTGTCCATTGGCTATACACGTGTGTCTGTGTGTGTGTTTGTAAAGTCTATATAGAGAAGTATGAAGTAGGAATGTATTTGTAGACACACATATAATGTATGCCTCCTACTTCTTACTATTCTATGTCCAGGATTCTACAATGCATCCATTGGGCACTGAGAGGTTAAATACATGTTAGGAATAAGTGTGTTCATCTAAATTTGTCTTCAAATGTTTAACTCCTTGTACAATGAGTGAGCCAGCAGTGCAAGGTGTGGGTTCTGCTCAACAGAGTTAGATCCTCTAACTGTTAGACCCCTTTGTACATCTTAAACGTGCTATAGCATATAGAGAAAATGGTTGTCAACCATTCATCCAAACCAGTACTAACATCATAGGAGAACATGAGTTTGGGGACCTCTCTACCACAGTGTTTTGTGCATGCTTCATTTTTAAGTATGTCGTGTGTACGGCATTTTTAGGCGCATTAAGTGCGTTGTACTGCTGCGTACAGAAATGTTGTGTGCTCTGTGTACGTGTTTGTGCATGGTATGTTGTGTTTTCTTCAATGTGTGAGTTATTTGCTGTGTTCTTTAATTGTTATAGGCTTTATTTCTTGCATGAGGCGTGCTC
This sequence comes from Ascaphus truei, assembly GCF_040206685.1. Lineage (NCBI taxonomy): Eukaryota > Metazoa > Chordata > Amphibia > Anura > Ascaphidae > Ascaphus > Ascaphus truei. The sequence goes on along the minus strand of NC_134493.1, from coordinate 36,566,860 downwards.
GTCAGAATATTTGTGTGCCTTGTAATGTGTGTGTAATGTGGGCATTTTTGTGTATTACTGGTGGTATGATCTGCTTGCTGTTTCTGTTGTATATTTTGTATGTTGAAGGAAAGTTGCGGTCTTGGTGTTCCGTGTACCATGTACTTTGAGAATTATTGGTTGAATATCCCTGTTGTGCTGTATACTTTGTATGCTGTGTGCTGTGCTGTGCTGTGCTGTGTGGGCTCTTTACTAAGAGGAAGAATATATATTGTCTGAAAAGTTACTTTCTTCATAGCAGTATCTGATATTAAATGTGTTTAGCATGAGCTGTATGCATTAAAACTGAACCTTTACCCTTCAATCTCCTCTACAAACTATGGCGCAAATCCTCAGACGTGCGCTAAAAATGGGAAAATAATGTTACCTTACCCAATTAGGTAATGGACGTTACTTGTCTTTCATTTAATGGAGATCCTCAAAGCTAATTATGTACATAAATAAGGTCTGTTAGCAAAACCACCATCCTTAGGCCGAGTCCATAGAAGGACAGGCTGCGCTGAGCCGTGCGGACGCTCCGCGCTGAGCCTCAATGAGGATGCCTTGAGAGGGGGCTCACACGAGCGTCCGCAGGCGTGCTGAGGCACTGGATTTTTCAGCCGACAGCCAAGCTGTTTTTCAGAGCGCTGTCGGCTGATAACATCCAATCAGCGCGGAGCAGCGTCAACGTCACGGTACCCTGACATCAGCGCCGTGACGTTGACGTCGGTGCGTCGCGGGCGATTGGCCCAGCGACGTCACTGCCCCTCCTCCCTCAGTCTCCCCCCACCTCCGATCGCGCCCGCTGGCTTGCCTGCATGGGCATGAAATCGCGCAGATTTCAGCAGGCGAGCCTCAGCGTCAGCGCGGTCCAGCACTGACAACCCCTCTATGGCCCCAGCCTTACATTACCTGTAGCAACGGGGATGATCGTAGCGTGGAGACGCGTTCTCCAATACAATGCACAAGTGCATTGGTCACACTTTAAGGCAGCGCTATTAACAGAGATGTTCATGTGTGTCACGAAAAGCGAATGCAAATCTTCTTATAATATTAGAAATGTATCATTTTTACACCCATTAACTTTTTCACTTTATTATATGGTATATAATGTAATAATGACTGTATAAAGTATGGGTGTACAATAATGTATATCCATACATACCTCAACAAAATTAATTAATATTTCATTTATATTAATGGACAATTAAAATAAATGGAGGATGTCCCTCCTTCATTTATGTGAATTGTACATTAATATAAATGAAATATTAATAAATATTGTTGACGTATGTATGGACATAAATTATTGCTCACCCATATAAATTATATACCATATTAGTTCAAACAAACACCATAATATAGTTTGTGATGTGTCTCAGACATTTATTTGATCTATAATATATTTCTTTGTATGACCCATGTAACTTTTTGTAATGAAACGGTTATCCTACTCATTATATTGCTTTTAGTCTGCTCCAAGAAATAACTCAATGTTCATCAGGACCTGGATGTGAGTAACGACAGCTTTTGGAAGGTACTAAATATCATAGCGTTATTATCATGTGCTAACATGAACGGAGGTCTGAAGATCTCCATAGTTAGGTAAATAGCTAATTACCTTATATTTGCATACAATTTGCATATGCGTAAGCCTACGGTCTATTAAAATGTAAGGATCCTTTATTTTTAAGAAAAATTCCAGGACATCGTTGCGCTTAGCACCTTTGGGGTTATGCGTTGCGGATATGGATAAGTTAAATTGCGACAACGGAACATTGAAAAATTAGCGACCTGCTGAGGATCTACCTCTGGAATCCCACCAGCTTGTGCCTAACCTGTGATGGGATCTCACACGCATATTTCTAGCACGTGACCTATTCTCGTGAATACTTTCCACTGCTGAACAAATTAACAAACCAATATCTTGATATTATGAGCCTGTGTATGATGCACGGTGGAATGCCATGTGTCTAATACCTAAATGGATCTAACAGACCAATTGTGATTGTATCTCATTATCCAGAGGTTAACCTCCAAAAGAAACCATTGAGATTGTATCAGGCATCTAACTGTATTTCAAAAGCGTGTGCCAGAATTTGACTGGGATCCACAAGCATGTATCAAACACATGACCTGGTCCTATTATCTTGTGTCTAACCTTTTGCTGGATCTCATTAGTCTGTGTCTGACATTTACGTCCTTTTGCTGGGAAGATAGTTCCTCCATGCTGGAGACAATTTTAGTTTCATTCATTTGAATTAAGCTGAACTATTTTCCAGTACAGTGAAGTGCCTTCGCAGCTCAGCTGGAGTTTTTTGTTGTTGCTGATAGTGATATATTTTAATGGACTGGTTCTTCAAGGATATGCTTTATATATGTAGCATCCTATTTCCCCCAACTGCCTGGCACATAAGTCCTGGTAAGAGCAGGCAGTAATAAGCCACTATAACAGCCAATGGTCATCCTAATCAAATAGCATGAAGGCCAAAAATACACAATAATAAAATAATAATATACACAAGCACCTAGACACCACAATTAAATAAATAAAAGCACTAGTCAACCAAACAATTTATTAATTTAAACCACTAGCCAACAAATCAATTAATTTATAAAATCACTAGGCAACGCATCAATTAATAAAAATAGTAGCCAACAAAATAAATAATTAAATAAAAACGCTAAACAATCAGAAAATGAAATAAAAACAAGCCATCCAAATAACAAACAATTTAAGTGACAGACAATGCATTTTTTTTGGCAAATGATTGATTGTTATTTTTTTGATTTCTGTTTATTGTTTGGATTAAATTGATTTGAATTTGGATGGTTTGTTTTTAGTAAATTTTAGGATTGGTTAGCGTTTTTATTTATTTATTTGTTTTGTTGGCTACTGGTTTTAATTAATTAATTGTTTTGTTGGCTATTGTTGCAAATTAATTAATTGTTTTGTTGGCTAGTGGTTTTATTTGTTTAATAGTTTGCTTGGATAGTTGATTATTTAATATATTGTTTTGGAATAACATAATTAATATAATTTAGCTATTTTGGTAATAGATCATTATTTGTGATGTGTACTATTAGGCTATTTAGTTCTTTTATTTTGGGGTGTGTTTAGGTGCTTCTGTATTTATGTGATTACTAGCTGAGAGACCCGGCGTTGCCCGGGATGTAAATGCGTAATAGGTAGTATTATTTATAAATCGTGGAACAATAGGTGAGTATTTGTTGTAAATGTTGGATAATAATGTTGAAAAGAAAGATGGAATAAAATATAATACGATGTTGTTTAAAAATGGTTTATTGTAAACACACCACAGTACAATGTATATTTTGGTGACATAACAGATGTAAAAATGTGAGGCGTGTGTCCTGCTAGGGTGTGAGGCGGCAGGTGGCGCGTGGGTTGTGAGTGCTGTCTGTGAGTGGGGGTCCTGCTAGGGTGTGAGGTGGCAGGTGGCGCGTGGGTTGTGAGTGCTGTCTGTGAGTGGGGGTCCTGCTAGGGTGTGAGGCGGCAGGTGGCGCGTGGGTTGTGAGTGCTGTCTGTGAGTTTGGGTCCTGCTAGGGTGTGAGGCGGCGGGTGGCACATGGGTTGTGAGTGCTGTCTGTGAGTGGGGTCCTGCTTGGGTGTGAGGCGGCAGGTGTCGCGTGGGTTGTGAGTGCTCTCTGTGAGTGGGGGTCCTGCTAGGGTGTGAGGCGGTGGGTCAGTGATGTCGGTGCGTAGGGGCGGGAGGCAGCAGGTGTGTGTGGTGGCAGGTATGTGTCGAGTGTGGCGGGAGTCTGTTGAGTGCATGCAGCGGCTGTGAGGCGGTGGGTGAAAGGCGGAGTAAGGGCGGGTGAAAGGGAGGGGGAGGGAAAGGGGAGGAGGTGGGAGGGGGGGAGGGGGGAGGGGGAGGGGGAGGGGGGGAGGAGGGGAGGGGGGGGAAGGAGGGGGGAGGGAAAGGGGAGGAGGGGGGAGGGGAGAAGGGAAGAGGGGGGAGGGGAGAAGGGGGGAGGGGAGAAGGGAGGAGGGGGGAGGGGAGAAGGGAGGAGGGGAGAAAGGGGAGCGGGGGGGGAGAAAGGGGAGCGGGGGGGGAGAAAGGGGAGCGGGGGGGGAGAAAGGGGAGCGGGGGGGGGGGGAGAAAGGGGAGCGGGGGGGGGAGAAAGGGGAGCGGGGGGGGAGAAAGGGGAGCGGGGGGGAGAAAGGGGAGCGGGGGGGGGAGAAAGGGGAGCGGGGGGGGGGGGGAGAAAGGGGAGCGGGTGGGGGGAGAAAGGGGAGCGGGGGGGGGAGAAAGGGGAGCGGGAGGGGGGGAGAAAGGGGAGCGGGTGGGGGGAGAAAGGGGAGCGGGGGGGAAAGGGGAGGGGGGGAAAGGGGAGGGGGGGAAAGGGGAGCGGGGGGGGAAAGGGGAGCGGGGGGAAAGGGGAGCGGGGGGGGAAAGGGGAGCGGGGGGGGGGGGAAAGGGGAGCGGGGGGGGGGGGGAAAGGGGAGCGGGGGGGGGGGGAAAGGGGAGCGGGGGGGGGGAAAGGGGAGCGGGGGGGGAAAGGGGAGCGGGGGGGGGAAAGGGGAGCAGGGGGGGAAAGGGGAGCGGGGGGGGAAAGGGGAGCGGGGGGGGGAAAGGGGAGCAGGGGGGGGAGAAAGGGGAGCGGGGGGGGAGAAAGGGGAGCGGGGGGGGAGAAAGGGGAGCGGGGGGGGAGAAAGGGGAGCGGGGGGGGAGAAAGGGGAGCGGGGGGGGAGAAGGGAGCGGGGGGGGAGAAAGGGGAGCAGGGGGGGGAGAAAGGGGAGCGGGGGGGGGAGAAAGGGAGCGGGGGGGGAGAAAGGGGAGCGGGGGGGGGAGAAAGGGGAGCGGGGGGGAGAAAGGGGAGTGGGGGGGGGGGAGAAAGGGGAGTGGGGGGGGGGAGAAAGGGGAGTGGGGGGGGGGAGAAAGGGGAGTGGGGGGGGAGAAAGGGGAGCGGGGGGGGAAAGAGGAGCGGGGGGGGAGAAAGGGGAGCGGGGGGGGAGAAAGGGGAGCGGGGGGGGAGAAAGGGGAGCGGGGGGGAGAAAGGGGAGCGGGGGGGGAGAAAGGGGAGCGGGGGAGGGAGAAAGGGGAGCAGGGGGGGGAGAAAGGGGAGCGGGGGGGGGAGAAAGGGGAGCGGGGGGGGGAGAAAGGGGAGCGGGGGGGGGGGAAAGGGGAGCGGGGGGGGGAAGGGGAGGGGAAGGGGAGCGGGGGGGGAAAGGGGAGGGGAAGGGGAGCGGGGGGGGGAGAAAGGGGAGCGGGGGGGGGGGAGAAAGGGGAGCGGGGGGGGGGAGAGCCGGCGTTGGCCGTGAGTTACATTTAGCGCTAGGAAAAGGGGGAGGAGAGGGGGGGAAAAGGAGGGGAGGGGGACGGGGGAAAAGGAGGGGGAGACAGTGGACAGGAGGGGGGGGAAAGTGGACAGGAGGGGGGGGCAGTGGCCAAGGGGAGGGGGGGGACAGTGGGTGGGGGGAGGGGGACAGTGGAAAGGACAGTGGACAGGAGGGGATGGGAGGGGGGGGAGAGTGGACAGGAGGGGGGGGAGAGTGGACGGGAAGGGGACAGGTGAAAGGACAGTGGACAGGAGGGGATGGGAGGGGGGGAGTGGACAGGAGGGGGGGGAGAATGGACAGGAGGGGGGGGGAGAGTGGACAGGAGTGGGGGGGGAGAGTGGACAGGAGGGGGGGGTGACAGTGGACAGGAGGGGGGTGACAGTGGACAGGAGGGGGGGTGACAGTGGACAGGAGGGGGGGTGGACAGTGGACAGGAGGGGGGGAGAGTGGACAGGAGGGGGGGTGACAGTGGACAGGAGGGGGGGCAGTGGACATTAGGGGGGGGCAGTGGACAGGAGGGGGGTTGGTTTGCTTTAAATTGACGGGTCCCTCCTCTCCACTCCCCCTGTATCTTTCTCTGCTCCTGACCCCCCCCTCCCCCCATGTGTAGCTCCGGTCCCCACTCTACAGTGTCTGAGACACAGTGTAACACACACACACACGCACACAGACACACACACAGTGTCCCACACACACAATGTCACACACAAACACACACACACACACTCACTCACACTCACACACACTCACCTCTCCTTCTGGCCGCCGCCATGTTAGTTAGTCCGCGAGGGAGGAAGGGGTCCTTCCATCTTAGGTGCCGCGTGGCAGCGGTAGGCTGCCCTGGCCAATGCCTGTCCCCGCACCAGGGAGGTGAGCGGGAGGGAGGTGAGCGGGAGGTGAGGGGAGGTGAGCGGGAGGTGTGTGGAGGGAGCGGCAGGCTGCCCTGCCCACTGCCTGTCCCCGCGCCGGGGAGGTGAGTGGAGCGGGAGGTGAGTAGAGGGAGCGGGAGGTGAGTGGAGGCAGCGGCAGGCTGCCCTGCCCACTGCCTGTCCCCGCGCCGGGGAGGTGAGTGGAGCGGGAGGTGAGTAGAGGGAGCGGGAGGTGAGTGGAGGCAGGCAGGTTGCCCTGCCCACTGCCTGTCCCCGCGCCGGGGAGGGAGTTGAGAGGGAGGTGAGTGGAGCGGGAGGTGGAGGGAGTTGAGCGGGAGGGAGGTGAGTGGAGAGGGAGGTGAGTGGAGCGGGAGGTGGAGGGAGGTGAGTGGAGAGGGAGGTGAGTGTGATGAGGGGGGAGAGGACAGAGAGAGAGGTGTAGGTGTGTGTGTGTCCCTGTGTGTCCCTGCCTTTGGCCCGTCACTCCGCCTC